>NC_044061.1:27617413-27764913 GCF_902167405.1 Gadus morhua | reverse complement strand
GCCATTTCTAACACTTCCTTCTGTCGGAGAGCTGCCTTCAGCCTTATAGACAACAAACTCAGAGTAGGTCTAACCACCTCCCGAGCAGGTTAGACCCACGGCGTATGTTGCCGCAGCAACTAACTCTCGGTTGCGCTGAACCTGCTACCTGAAACGGAAAACCCAGAGTTTCCACTAACTCAGAGCGAACAAACTCGGGGTTGCCTCAAAACCAGCTACCTGAAACAGGGCTCTGAAGCTGAGTTAAAGCTCCTCTCCATGAAGCCCCCCCCCCCTCCTAGCTCCCAGCTGCAGCCCACCCGTTTTGACTTCAAAGGACATCCTTCCCTCCACTTTGAGATCGAATTAACCAGAAGTGTGTTTGACTTCAAAGTTGCAGCTTAATGAATATTTTTTATTGACTGAACACAACATGGCTCTCGTCTCCCTCGCTGACGTCAGAGAGTTCTGCAAGAACCCCTCCATGAGTAACTCATCTGTGGTCAGGCTTTGGAACTGTAGTGAGATGTGAACACATCCTCAGAAACAGAACGTTTTTGAACACATCCCTTGAGCTCTGACTAATTAGCACCCGAGCAAAGTCACTCAAAATAACACACGGTTCAAATCCCTGTTTGAGAAGAACAAATAAAGCACTTTCTGGACTCAGACCATCAGTAAGGACTTGGAAACACAACGACCCTTTGCATAATGTGTGTGTGTGTGTGTGTGTGTGTGTGTGTGTGTGTGTGTGTGTGTGTGTGTGTGTGTGTGTTAGTCCTGCCAACTCCTTTGCTGAATAGTCGATTGAAGGTAGTAAGTGACCGGGGACATTTGCATACAGCCATCCTCAGTTCCCTAGTAGAGCCGTGACACACTGTGCCATTCTGTCCACCGTGACAGAAACACTATCAGCCAGTCTGTCTGTCCACTGTGACAGAGGCACACTGTCAGTCAGCCTGTCCATAATGACAGAGAGTCAGAGGGAAAGGGAAAATCAAGCATGCACATTTTTTTGTATGCTTTATTGCGCACTCAATTGTTTTCATGCTTTACCTAAATAAACTAAATACGTGATTTATTATAGCTTTAAATAGCTACCTGACTGATATGGTGCTTATCCACAGACATCTAAAGTTTCATTTAAGTATTTTCAGAGTAAAATGAAAACAAGTGAGACAGACCTTACATACATACATACACATTGGCCTATTTACATACACATAGGCTTATATATATATATATATATATATATATATATATATATATATATATATATATATATATATATATATATATATATATATATATATATATATATATATATATATATATATATATCCTATCCTATGACTGGGGGATAGGATAGGTTAATTCACTTGAGGTAAACAGTCTGGTTATTCTCTTGACATAAGGACTATAGAAGGACTAGGCTACTTTATTTTGGAATCCCCATGTTTGTTTCTTGTGTAAAGCAAGCTAAAAAAAAGATTAAAAAAAAAGGTTTCTCCAAAATAAAAGAAGATTGGGGGGCTAATTAAATAATATACGGGGCTTTAGCCCAGAATGAAACAGCCTAGTGACGCAACTGCTCTGTCCACAGTGACAGAGACACACTGTCTCTGTCACTGATGGCGGATGGCGGACAACTGTTCATGTGTTCCACGATGGCGTACAACTGTTCCATGTGTACGCATACATGCATGTGCGTGTGCATCACCTTGCTGTGCTCCTGGCTCAGCAGGCTCCACTGCTCCCCGTAGCTCTTCCTGAGCTGCTGCTTGTCTTTGATGAGGAGCGTCAGTTTGCTCATGGGTCCGTCCTGCAGGTCCTCGGACCGCTCCCTCATGACCCGGCTCAGGCTCTCGGTCTGACCCACAAGGACTCCCCAGGACTGGATCGGAGGAGGGGAGCCCACATAGCGGCGTCAGATCAAAAGGGAAAGTGTCGCTCGGTCAGTCTTCATGTTCGCGGTCGGTTGTTCCGTTTTATCCGACATGACGTCA
Source organism: Gadus morhua (assembly GCF_902167405.1). Classification (NCBI taxonomy): domain Eukaryota; kingdom Metazoa; phylum Chordata; class Actinopteri; order Gadiformes; family Gadidae; genus Gadus; species Gadus morhua. The sequence continues at coordinate 27,762,928 of NC_044061.1, read as the reverse complement.
GAGGAGATAACGCCATCTCTCTTTTTTATAAATGTGCTAAAGATTGTACAAATTGTGGTTCATCAAGTATTAATTGATTGTTTTTTTAATTAAGTATTTTGGCGACCATAAGGAAGAACCAATTTATTTTATGACAATATACAATGTGATGATCGATAAGACCCCCAGACGGGAGGGGTTGGAACGCACCATGGGGGGGGGGGGGGGGTCGGTCCACACCTCACCTTGTGGAGCTGGCTGATGTAGTCCGCCGCGGGGGGCCGGCTCTGCCGCTCCAACATGGCGGCCATCTGGTGCAGCTGCCCTGAGAAGTCCCGCTCGCTCCGCGCGCGCTGCGCCATCCACCTCTTCATGCTCTCCATCAGGTGGAGCTCAGTCTCCTGGAGGCGCAGCAGAGCGTTGTGGGCCGGGGCGCACCACAGCTCCTCCCCGAAGCGCATGTCTGGACGGACGTTAAGGAGGCAGCGGGAAGAAGGCAGCAGGCCGGGGTCTTGCTCTCTGCAGACTGAGTGAACGCGTTTGTCCTCACGACAGAAGGAACCAAAGTGTGTGTGGAAGCAGCTGGTGCTGAACACCGAGGCTTTGGTTCACTTCCCTATTCATCTATGTAGGTTCTTGTGTTTGACTTCCTCATGCGGGCAGAAACCCCGACCCTCCCTGTGCAACGAGCCACTGCAACGGAGAAAGTGGCTGTTAGAACGCGCTCATTGCTTTCAGGCTAAACGGTTCAACGTTGGATCAGCCTGAATAAAGACAGATTCCATTCCACAGTATGTGATGGTTGCTTCACTCGGCGTGTTGAGGAACAGGTGTTGAGGACTTCCCCTTCATCAGGGGAACCTGGTTCCTCATCATCAGGGGAACTGGTTCCTCTTCATCAGGGGAACCTGGTTTCTCTTCATCAGGAACCTCTGAGGATCAGATCCACCGAGCTGTGGAACATGTCACTTTTTCGGTCTGCTGCCGGTTCAACCAGTAGTCACGTGGAGTGAAAACCTCGCCTTTCCGTAACGCTCCCTTTCATTTAATTAGTATTTAGGAATAATATTTAAACACTTTAAGCATTGGTTCTCAAAGTGCGGCCAGCGGGCCAATGGCGGCCCCCAGAAACATTCCTGGCGGCCCGCAATGACCTCCTTTGTTTACAAAGCCTTATATCATTAGGCTAATGTAAACAAAAATAAATAAATATGAAGACGAAAGTCAACTCTCTCTAGCTTTCAATTAAATCCTGTTAAATTTGTTAGTTTTAATCCGACTGTCCATTACTTTGAAAGGATGAACCTCAGTTTCGTGATTTAGACCTCACTCCCAGATATTCACGGTGCAATGTTTTTTTTCCATCACTGGGATGCTGACGGCGTTTCCTGCCTAATTTTTTTTCCTTTGGCGGCCCTCAGTCAAATTTTGGGTTCCTAAATTGGCCCTCAGCTGTTAAAGCTTTGATAACCCCTGACTTAAAGATAAGAGCTTATTTGAACCAATCCCTTTCTCAAGTTCCAAAAAAAAAAATCACCCTGTCAACCATTACACCTTTAATGAAAAAAATTAAAACCCCTTCGAAATTTGCATAGATCTTTATTTTTTTAGTAGAATCTATAATTGACATCAATTAAATAAAACACAGGAAAAATAAGAGCAAAAAAAAGCATTAAATTACAAGAAAATGACACTGAACGGTTCATAGAGTACAAAAATAGGCCTGGTTTGAGCTCCTATCCACGAAGGTCCTCTATAGGATTATCAGGGGCCGGGGGGGGGGGGGGGGGGTATGCGGCCCCGACGGTCCCAGGGACCCAGCGGGTCACAATCGAGTACCATCAGCCCTGCGGTTCACCGCACCGCCCACGTGGCTCCGCTGAGCCCTTAATGACGGCGGCGATACATTCTGACCACGTGCTGGGCGCTGGAGAGACGCGACCTCAGGTCTTCAGAGAGCAGCCGCTCGCAGAAGAACGGTTCAACCAGCAGCAGAACTGAACGGTGGGACCATGACAACCGCCTCACAGCAGGAGTTCACCCGTCAATGAGTTCCTCTTTGGTACCACGCGCAGATTTCATTATTCACAAATAATCAATAATCCTGATCTGCACTGGGACAGAGAGCCGATGAGGGTTCCTCACCTGTATGGTAGGCACTGTATAACCTGTTCTTTACTGTACAATATGCTCAGAGTCTTTCTGAAATATCCATGAACAGCATTTCAAACTTTTCAATCCTCCACACTTGAAGGTTCTTGAAATTCAGTACTTTTTGGAGTTTCTGAATTCCTGGTGAATCGATGGGGTCAAACCAAATAAAGAAAAGTGGAAATGCGTCGATGTTTACATTATAGGCTATATTCAAAAATGAAGAATGACATGCGTTTAGTTGAAGTAGCTGCGCTGTGCATATTTAGTCAAATGATTATCATAATGTAGTGTAGTATCCAATATAAAGGTGTGTGCTCAACGACTTAGAAAATCACTGTTGACTGGTGGGATAGCCGGGATGGAATCAGGCACTAAGATGATCACACGACGCCCCAGCTCGCCTCCTAGTGGACAAGAACACAAGTACGTGTTCGTTATTCTGCCTCTAGACGGGTTGTAGTTCTAACAGTCAAGAACAAACTGACATTTACTTCCCCTTGTTTAAGTCCTACATTTGTATGATTTTCTAAACGTGGCATTGCAATTCTTATCTGATTATAATCTCTACAGACGGAGCCCTTTCCAAAGAAAGGAATTAATGCTTTAAATTAAACTAACATCGTTGTACAACGTTCAAACTAACGTCCCGACCCCCCAAATAGAAAACCCGAAGTGATTGTCAACCGATTGCGGAGCAGAACGTAGTAAATATTAAACCCTGCGGTTCAATCGAGCGTCGGAGGAGAACTCGTTCTGAACGCTCGTTCCAGAACCATCCCTCAACTCGACGTTTCATCGACCAATCACATGGAATAAGATTTAGGTTTGCCTTTAAACAAAAATAATAATAATCATGAACCAATAAAACAAACATTTGGAAGACAAATGTGAAACCAAGTAAATTTGTAGAATAAACAACTTATTTAAACATATATCTAAATTAGACTCCAAGTCCAGCAGACCCTCCCAGACTGGTAGGACCACCACTGACGATCGGCGCTGCTCTTCCTCAGAGGTAGATGAGGATGAGGAGCATGTTGCAGGTCATCACCATGACAACCGGCCATGGCTCTGCCTCATTGCAGAACATACAGATGAATGAATCCTATGGTTCCACGCTGAACCTCTTCGGGAGACGGAGAAGCCGATGTTGAGATATTGCTAGAGGGTCTCCGGGATGAGCCACGTTGTTACGGTGGTCCTTTGCTGGCTGAGGAGGAGGGGGATGAAGACCAGACGTTGACCGCGTGTTGACGACCCACCTCCCAGTTAGACAAATCACAGAGCTAAGAGCTGCACGGCCCCCGGGAGGTTTGTGCTGTGAGGGCTACCGTATTTTAGGACCTTCCCCCCAGGCACCTGGAGGTGGAGGGTCCACCTCAGCCGGTCTACACCGGACGCCTGGACGGGGACCTCCTGGTTAGCAGGACCCCCGCCCCGCAGAGGAAGACGACGCATAGCCACACGCAGACTCTGCTCTCTGATTGGCTCTGAGGATGAACTCAGACTCGGGAACACAAGGGCTGAGGTCCGGCGCCGGGAAGAGTAGGCGGCGTTCAGAGGGTCGTGGATCACAGCCCTCTCAGACCGGCTCCTCGTGTAAACCAGTTAAGTTTATAAAGTCTGTGAGCAGCTGAGATTCAGAAATTAGATTTTGAAATGAGATTTCTGTACATACACATAGAGATCTATATATAAATCACCTACTACCATTCTCTTTCTATGATCGTACTTTGAACACACACACACACACACACACACACACACACACACACACACACACACACACACACACACACACACACACACACACACACACACACACACACACACACACACACACACACACACACACGCTGCTTTTAGGCCTGAAGGAGGAGGCGCAGCCTCAGAGGAGGTCAGCGCTGTCACCCAGTCTCAGGACCGACTCTCCGGGGACAGGGAGGGGGGCGGGTCAGGCGGGAACCGGGTTAATAGAAAAGAACCCAAGTGTGAACCGGAAGAGCTGAAGGCAGCCTCTGGGTCAGACACACCAGGGAGGGGGGGGGAGGAGGAGGAAGAGCAGGAAGAGACAGTGAATAGACAGCACAGCCCTGATTATCAAAAACAAGAGCCCCCAAAAGAGAGGAGGTTAACTGAATTGTAAAAGCAGGACAGGTAGGGCGGGACACCTGGGGGAGGGACACCAGGGGGAGGGACACCAGGGGGGCGGGACACCAGGGGGAGGGACACCAGGGGGGAGGGGGCGGGACACCAGGGGGAGGGACACCAGGGGGGAGGGGGCGGGACACCAGGGGGCGGGCCCACCAGGGGGGCAGGGTCACTAAATAGCACTTTGCGTTTTGATGAAGGCTTTCCTCTCGCCACGGAAGCCAAAGTCGTCGTTGTCTGAGTCCGAGCTCAGCGCGTCGTCGCCCCACACGGTGGGGATGCCGTGGTAGGACGCCGCGCGCCGGGCCCCGCCCCCCAGGCCCAGCCGCTCCCGCAGACCCCCCGCCTCCAGGGCGGGCGGCAACCGCAGGGGGCCGGAGCGCAGCTGCAGCGCCAGGAACACTCCGCCGAAGGTGGCCATGATGCCCACGCAACTCAGCATCGCCACGGCGGCGGGCAGCCGCGAGGCAGGGGGCCGCAGCCCCTCCATGAAGCCGCCAGGCGTCTCCCGCTCAAACTGGTTGAGGTGCGTGCAGGAGCCGGCGGCGGCGTCCAGGTGGGAGTGGGTGGGGCAGGACAGGCAGGCCCGCGGGCTGAGGCCGCTGCAGGTCAGGCAGGGCGGCCGGCAGGGCAGGCAGCTGGGCACCTGGGCCGGCTCCACCCCGTTGCCCACAGTGTAGTTCATGGGCAGCAGGCCCGCGCTGAACCCTGGAGGGCACTCCGTCACACACGACTGCTGGAACAGGAAGTAGCCCGCCGTGCATTCTGGGTGACGAGGGACAGGAGCGTTAGAGAGCCGGCTGTTCGTTAGCTTCCCTAATAGCTTCAGCGCTCCTTGATGAGCTCAGTCTCTCCTTAATGGGCTCTATAAATCTTACTGGATACAAACGTACTAACACATTACCAACCACTCTTGAGTCTTTTGTGCCTTATGATCTGTGACGCATCCCTCACGCTATCTCCATGAGTTACAAGTCGAGACACAGGTCTGCTTACGACAGTAAGAACCGTGACTGCAGACAACAAACCGTCAACGCTTTGTTAACACCGGAGTCGGTCTGATTAAACCATCGTTACCGCCGGCCGCCAGCAGGGGGCAAGCTGCCCCCGCTGCGGTGTTTGTGAGAAGCAGCAGCAGCCGAAATTGTCCATCTCTCTCTGCAGTCATGAGGTTCACAGAGTCACTCCCGAAATAAATATAATTAACATTTAAATGGGGAAGAAAAACAAATTGATTACTTTTAATTAAAACATAAAAGCACCTATCTGCTTTAGGTCAGAACAATAAATATATTTTTAACTTCCACATCTAGCAGCACCCGGTTTGAACGGCGGGTTAAAGCGTTGTGTCGCTGCGGTGATCCTCCCCCTAGTTCAGTCATTCTGCTGGGCTGAGCTCACCAACCCTAACCCCACCAACCCTAACCCTTACCCCACCAACCCTAACCCTAACTCAACCCCAACCCCACTAACCCTAACCCCACTAACACTTACCCTCTCCCAACTAACCCTAACCCTCTCCCCACTAACCCTCTCCACACTAACTCTCTCCCCACTAACCGATGCAGATCTGCCTGAGGTCCAGGGTCTTGCAGCTCCGGCTGACCGGCGGGACCAGGTCTGCGTCTGAGGGGCTGGGCCAGGCCTGGCCGGTCCCGTACAGCACCAGGGTGAACTGGGTCAGGGTCCCTGGGGAGAGGAGGACAGGCTGTTAGACACCAGGGGGCCAACCGCCTTGCAGCCTCCTTCTCATGAGGAGAGGCCGTTGGAGACCAGAGGCTGAGGGCCTCTCTGAGGGCCTCTCTGAGGGCCTTGCTGAGCCTTCGTGATTCCTGGAACCAGAATCCCTGGAAGTAGCAGGAATGTGCAGCCGGAGCCATGATTGGTGTTAAGAGGAACAAATCCCTGGGGGGCCGTTGGAGTGGGGGCCCCTTGAAAGGCTCCGGGGCCGGTACATACTCCCAGCCGGAGACAGACTTGTTGAGGGGGGGGGGAGGGCCAGAGCTGATTTAGATCCCGCCTGCAGAGGGGGCCCTGACTCACACACAGAACAAAGGCGGGTGGGGTGGGGGTGGGTGGACATCCCTACTTCTTCACTTCCTGTCATGGTGGCACAGAGCACTGCCTTCTTAAACAACTTCCTGAACGTCTGACCCCCCCCCCCCACGTCAACAAACATTCCCAGACCCCTCACTGGGGACTCTGTCAGCTCCTTGGGCCCTCTCCTGGGGGGAGGGGGGGTACTCACCGTAGTCGCTGACCCCCGCCTGGTTCTCGATCTCCAGGGTCCACTCTCCGCTGGGCCGCTCGTCCCAGGAGTGCGTGGTCATGAAGGCCCAGTCGTTGAAGCCCTCTGAGGAGTAGTCATGGGGCCTGAGGACGGAGAGGAACATCAGTGGAACCACAGTGGAACCAGAGGACAACCAGAGGACAACCAGAGGAACCAGAGGACAACCAGAGGACAACCAGAGGACAACCAGAGGAACCAGAGGACAACCAGAGGACAACCAGAGGACAACCAGAGGAACCAGAGGACAACCAGAGGACAACCAGAGGACAACCAGAGGACAACCAGAGGTCAACCAGAGGTCAACCAGTGGACAACCAGAGGAACCAGAGGACAACCAGAGGAACCAGAGGACAACCAGCGGACATCCAGAGGACAGAGGAACCAGAGGACAACCAGAGAAACCAGAGGACAGAGGAACCAGAGGACAGAGGAACCAGAGGACAGAGGAACCAGGGGACAGATGAACCAGGGGACAGAGGAACCAGAGGAACCAGAGGACAAAGAGAGGAACCAGAGGACAGAGGAACCAGAGGACAGAGGAACCAGAGGACATCCAGAGGAACCAGAGGACAAACAGAGGAACCAGAGGACAAACAGAGGAACCAGAGGACAACCAGAGGACAGAGGAACCACAGTGGACCCCCCCCCCCCCTCCACCGTCTCCAGGACCTACCTTGGGGCCAGCAGTGTGGAACGGGTGCCAGAAGGGGAGGTGAGGTGGATGGCCAGGTTGCCGCGGCGATTGTAGGACAGGGTAAGCTGGGCCTGCACGTGCTCCAGAGAGCTCACGTGATTGGCCGTCCCCAGGCAGCCGTCCACGCTCTTCTTGATGACCAGGTGGGTGCCGATGTTCCTGAGATAGAGGGAGGGAGGGAGGAAGGGAGGAGGACAACCATGAGAGAGGGAGAGGAGAGGGAGCACGATGTGCGGATATGATGTCATATGTTCTGTTCCTCCACGGTCTCTAAGACGGGTGTAGCGTGTCGCTAAGATGGGTGTAGCGTGTCCCCGAGGCAGCGCTCCCTCCCTCGTGGTGAGAGTGTCGGGCGGGGCTGGGCTTGGGGTTCTCACCCCTGAACAGGATTAGTTTCTCGCGTCAGGAGCACGGAGCCCCTGGCCGTGGTGCAACACCCGGCCCCCGTCTCGACCCCCGAGAATCCTTTGAGCAGATTAGAGGCGTCGCCAACAACCAGCAGCGGGCTGGAGCTCAGAGCCAGTGGAGAGACGCACCGAACACCGTGGAGCCACGCACACACGGCGGCTAAGCATCATGTGATCACCGCCCTGGGCAGATTCATCCTCCTACGCCGGGGTGAGGGGATGAATATTTTATTACAGCGAGAAGAACAGTCGACTGCCATCCACCCACTGCAGGATCAGGACAGGAAGTACCCGGTGCAGGCTGGGGATGGAACACGAGGAGCGCCGCGGTGAACAGCGTATCGATCTGAGGTGAGCCGGTGGAGGAGCTCTGCTGCATCAGAGGCCGACCTTCTGCTTCTGTGACCCGACGGAACCACGGGTCAGACGTCCAGGAGAGGCCTCCTATCTGACCCCTCCCTGCCCTCCTATCTACCGCATTCCTGCCTTCACCGTCCAGCTAACCACGCGCAGACTAAGGGAGCAGCACCACCACCCAGAACAACAGCCTTCCACCGAACGCCTGCTCTCAGGCTGCTGCTGCTAAGCAACAGGTCAGGGCTTCTAGAGAGGAGGCGTGTGGAGGAACGACGACAGAGCGAGGAGACAAACTAAGTAATGAGGAACGCTATTTATTGGAGACAAATTAAGTAATGAGGAAACGCTCTATATGTATCTGATCTTAAAGGCTCTCCCTCCGCCAACAGAGGAGGGAGAGCCTTTAAGATCAGATACATATAGAGAGCCTTTAGGACCAGATACATATAGAGAGCCTTTAGGACCAGATACATATAGAGAGCCTTTAGGACCAGATACATATAGAGAGCCTTTAGGACCAGATACATATAGAGAGCCTTTAGGACCAGATACATATAGAGAGCCTTTAGGACCAGATACATATAGAGAGCCTTTAGGACCAGATACATATAGAGAGCCTTTAAAACCAGATACATAGAGGATTCCACAGGCTCAAGCTGAAGGGGCAGCACGTACACACACACACAAACATACAAACACACACACACACACACCCCCAACCCATCGGAGCATTAAAGTCTGCAGCTTGCTCCCGGACAGAAATTAAGACATGTCACGCGTGACAGCAGCAGATCGTGACAGCGCCGTCACGCACGGGCAGACTGCACCACCGCCCCCACCACCACCTGAACCACCGCCCCCACCACCACCGCCGCACTGAAGCTGCGGTCTAGCTCTGGGCCGAGGGCAAAGGTCACCAGAGGTCATGGTGGGCTGATCACGGGCTGCAGAGACGCGGCGGTCCAGGACTCGTAGTGCTCAGTCCCTCCGTTTGGGTTTGCGTGTGTGCAACCCTGCGTGTGTGCGTCTGCATGCGTGTGTGTATGAATGCCTGTGTGTGTGTCTGCGTGTCTCTGCATGTGTCTGTGTGTGCGTGCTTTACCTGGGTGCTGCGATCATGGACAGGACACACTTCTGCTGCGGGCCCACGCTGGTCCAGTTCCTGGCGAGCGTCACCATGGCGCTGGCGTCCAGCAGGCCATAGCCGTACGAGTGGCTCACTGAGGACCAATCACACGCGGAATCAGCCTCATCACCAGTCACCTCAATGGGAGATTAAAGCTTTAGTGCTTCAACACTTGCTGCTCTCAACTGCCAGGGCTTGGTGCGCACACACACACACACACACACACACACACACACACACACACACACACACACACACACACACACACACACACACACACACACACACACACACACACACACACACACACACACACACACACACACACACTTCTTATCAGTATGTGGAGACCAAGAGGCTGGCCGGTATGAAGACCAGGGCGGAGTGAGAGAGCTAATTTCGGGTGAGGAGGAGGAGAGGGAGAGGCAGGAGGGGAGGAGGAGGAGGAGAGGCAGGAGGGGAGGAGGAGAGGCAGGAGGAGGAGGAGAGTGAGGGCAGGATGGCAGGAGGGGGAGAGGCAGAAGAAGGAGAGGAGGAGAGGGAGAGCCAGGAGGAGGAGTGAGGGAGGAGAGGAGGAGCGCCAGGAGGGGGAGTGGGGAGGGGGGGGTACCTCTGCGTCCGACCCCGTTGGTCTTCCAGTCGTTGGTGAGCAGGTGGGCGGGGTGGGAGGTGCGGACCACCAGGTGCTGCATGTCCCTCCAGGTCAGGTTGGTGCTGGAGCCACACGGAGGACAACATCAGAACACTCATTCATCCATTCATTATCCGATGGATCAAGGCGAGGCTGCGACCGAGGAACCAGAGCAGGAAGAAGAAACCACTAAGAGCACAAACGGTCCAGACGATACGCAGACCGAAGGTTCGAGTCCCGATAACAACATCAACTCTACGTTGGGACGCGTTTGACTTTCAAACCAAGGACCAGAGATTGTAATCCTTTCCAACCCAGCTGATCTGTGTGCGTAATGACTTCTTAATTATGAACGGATGATGGATGTGATGAAGTCATGCGCTTGTTACACGGTCAGCAGGCTGACCTCGGAGCTGCTCAGGTCAGACAGTCAGTGGTTAAAGCCTGTTTGAACCGGACTGAAGATCTGGAATTAACATGACAATGAATAACAGAAACAATGGAAAATACCGGGCCGCCACCGTCTGTGGAGAGTTCTAACGGCTGAAGCTCTGAAACCCAGAGCTCTTTCCATCTTGTTCCAGGGTGGAACGCGATGGAGCCCTCGTGACTGGGTGGCTTCATGTCTTCATTTGAAACTCAGTTTTCCCTCACTGCTACAGAGGGGTCGGTTGTAACGCAGATGAAAAACGCTCCCAATAAAAGTTTCACACAGTGACAAAAAGGCACTTCACTGAAAAGACAGGCAGCCAGTACACTCAGAGGAATAAACACACATCGGAGTTCAACACGCTGTACGGTGGTGGCTCTGTCTCCTGTCCAATCACAGAAGAGGCTTTTAGCGGGCGGGAGGGCAGCATGTGAAGGTTGTGCCGAACGACGAAATGCAAATAATGAAGAAGGACTCATTTACGTTTACATTCAGGGCGTTTAGCAGACACTTTTATCCAAAGCGACTCACAATCATTTGTCAGAAGAAAGAGAAATAACAATATATCGCTGTCGGTACAGTAAGGATGTTGATAGAACCAAGTGCCAAGCACTAACTATCACTAGGTTAACCCATTCCCCGTTGAGGCAACCCGGTCCCAACCCCTCGGGCCAGGCGGCCCAGGGGAGAGGTGGTGGATGGCGTATACCACCGATATCCACCAGTCGGCGCCAGAGAGCGCCCATTGCGTAACACTAAACAGTTCAATGGAGAACACCTGCGGGGGAGGAGGAGAAGAAAGACCAGGTACCATTAAAAGGCTGTGCTATGCTTTCTCAGCGGGGGGGAACTAGAAGCACGTGTGGGCTAGAACCAGGGAACCTCCAGGGCTCGGTTCAGACGGCAGGACAAGTGGATTTAGCGGACCTTCTCCCAGCACTCAGGAGGGAGCACGCACACTCGGACGACGTTGGTGGCGCTGAACGCACCGCCGGACCGGATCGCCCTATGGGAACGATATCCCACCTCCAGGGAGGAGACCGGCCGTGCCGGAAAGACAATGAACCTGACTCTAACCAATGGAGCCACTGGTATTATTTTTGTTTTCCCCGTTTTGGGCACAGACCCACGCGGTTTCCGTTGACTTTTGAATAAATGCCTCTTTTGCTTTAAATGCTCCCTGACGTGTGTTGATTACCGAGTGATGGAGACATTCACAGGGCCGGGTTGCCCCACCGTGTACAACAGAGAGAGCTAGGATAAGATGCTACAAATGCATGCAAGTACTATTTTTAAGTGCAAGGACGTACAACGTACAATTAGTGCGTGAGGGGGACGTGGGGGGGTTAGGGGCGGGTACTTGGTGCAGATGCACAGGAACATAAAGAGGCGGTGATGATGCAGAAGGACTCACTTGGCCTCCAGGGCGAGGGCGATGATGCCGGCGGCCAGCGGGGCGGAGGCCGACGTCCCCGTGTGGGAGTCGGTGCACTTCGACTTCAGGTCTGTGGTGATCTGTCAGGGGAGGAGCACAGGGGGGATGAGGTGGTGGGGGTGAGGGTGGTGGTGGGGTGTAGTGGTGATGGTGGTGGGGATTGAGATGGTGTTGGTGTTGGTATGTGGTGGTGGTGATGTGGTGGTGAAGGTGGTGGTAGTGGGGCCGGTGATTGAGATGGTGTTGGTGTGTGGCGGTGGTGTGGTGGTGAAAGTGGTGGTAGTGGGGGTGGTGATGGTGGTGTAGTGGGGTGTGTTGGGGTAGTGGTGGTGTGGTGTGGTTGAATGGTGGGGTTTAAGAAGCGGTAATGAGGACTACATGTAAATCAGTGCACTTTAAATACATTATGCTGCATAATGAGGAGGGCCCGAAGGTCAAATTGCATAATTATTTTGAGACGGTAACATTGAATCAGAGGGCAGCCCCACGACAGACCGGGACGTGTTATCCTCATTTATAAACACGATTAAAATAAATTAAACCCATGAATATATTGGACTGGAAAATCAAGGCCATTGTGCTCATTATCTGAAGTCCTCCTCCACCTCTCTGCTCCTGCTCCTCCTCCTCTCTGCTCCACCACCTCTCTGCTGCTCCTCTTCCCTGCCCCACCGACCTCCTCCTCCTCCCGTTACACCGCCTGCGCTCCTCCTTCACCATGCAATCTATTTTACTTTCTCTACCCGTTGAGCCCCTCCTCCTCCTCCTCCTCCTCCAGTCAACCGCCGCTCAGAGCGATCAGAGGACCTTATGTATCCTGTTCCGTTCTGTCAGGCGCTGCGTTGGGACGCCGGGGGCTTGGCCCACCGCAGCGTCTGTACCGGGCAGCGACCCCGACCGCTGCCACAGGGCCAACGCACAAGACTTTATAAATAACTAGCACTGTTTTTCCGACCAGTACACAGAATGCCATGGAGTGAGCGCTTTATTCAGCCTGATCCCGCCCCGATCACACCGACCATCCTGTCTGAATGAAGCTGATTAATGCTGCATGGTGTACAGGAAAAGTTTGTCTGCCCAACATAATCCATGACCCGCCTCCTCCCCCTGCTCCTCCTCCTGAGTGACAGGTCAATGAAAGGAGCAGGCGTTGGTGCGCGTGGGGCCGTACTGTGAGGACGTGTCAGGAGCTGTCCTCACGCTGCCCGCTACACTCCTCCATTCTGCTCGTCGGAGTGTGAACCAGTGTGTGCGACAGCGCTGGGCGCTGCACAACCCAGTCCCAGAGAGGCTCTTGGCAGGACTAGTTTATGTAAATGTCGGCGCAGTAATGAAATCAGCACTCCAGGGGCCCAGCTCCTGACACACAGCCATACATATCCATATCCTTTACCGTGCTAATGTAATGCCAGGAAAGAGCCCGCTAAACCACACACACACACACACACACACACACACACACACACACACACACACACACACACAGGTGTGTGTCTCCACATATGCCCGTCTAGATCCGTCTCAGTGTGTGTGGACGGTGTGAATGCGTATGACTCCGTGTTAGGCGGCTCACAATCTGCTTCTCGTTGAGGTTCCCCGAGCTGTAGGTGGTGGCCAGGGTGGAGGAGCAGGCCTCGCTGTACCACGGCACGTTGCCGTTCTGGGTGGAGCTGCTGATGGACAGCGTGTAGATGCTGTCCGTGTAGCCGTCGCAGTTGCAGCTATCCTTCTCCCGCCCGCCGTTCCCCGACGCCCACACGAAGATGGAGCCAAGACCGCCGCGGCCCTAAGGAGACAGTCGTTAGGACCCTCTCTCGTTAGGAAACTCTGACGATACCTCACTCTGATGTTACCTCACTCCCTCGTTAGAAAACTCTGATGTTACCTCACTCTGATGTTACCTCACTCTCTCGTTAAGACACTCTGATGTTACCTCACTCTGATGTTACCTCACTCTGATGTTACCTCACTCTGATGTTGCCTCACTCTCTCGTTAAGACACTCTGATGTTACCTCACTCTGATGTTACCTCACTCTCTCGTTAAGACACCCTGATGTTACCTCACTCCGATGTTACCTCACTCTGATGTTACCTCACTCTCTCGTTGAGACACTCTGATGTTACTTCACTCTGATGTTACCTCACTCTCTCCTTAAGACACTCTGATGTTACCTCACTCTCTCGTTAAGACACTCTGATGTTACCTCACTCCGATGTTACCTCACTCTGATGTTACCTCACTCTCTCGTTGAGACACTCTGATGTTACCTCACTCTCTCGTTAAGACACTCTGATGTTACCTCACTCTGATGTTACCTCACTCTCTCGTTGAGACACTCTGATGTTACCTCACACTCTCTCTACGGTCTGGGGTCCGGTTAGGACGGGGCATTATGAGCGCTGCAGTGGCCGCCTGGCCCGCGCAGCCACTTAAAGAATTAGAGCTCATAAATAGAGGCTGACAGTGAGCCCAGACCTCAGGGCCGTGTGCCAACAAACCCCAGCACTGCACTATCAATGTCCCAGCATAACCGTAGAGTAATATCACAGGGCATCCCTGCTGCTCTCCCTCCCTCCCTCCCTCCCTCACTCCCTCCTTCTCTCGCCCCCTCTCTCTCTCTACCTATCTATCTTTCCCCAGGCCTCCCTTCTCCGGTCACTTTATTCACATCGTGTTCATCTTAACTTCGACCCTCTCAGTCCTTCCGTTATCAGATCCAATATCAGCCTCCTGAGGCCTGTGGTTCTCCATCTGCAACATCCCTCCTCAGGGAGAAGGTCAGTCCCAGTGTTCATTACCCAACGACTAACAAATCACTGGCAGAATCACACCCCCTGACCCAGAGACCACATGAAGGATGGAGATACGAGGCGAGCGTTTACCAGCCACACCTGACCCCACCTTCTGACCGAAGCACTTCAGGGTCAGGAACAGAAGGTCAGAACAATGAGCCAATCAAAAGGTCATTTTGGCTATAAAAAAAACGCGCTTGTAGTCGGCTAGTAGACACACACACCTCTGTGACGCCGCGCAGGAAGGCGTCCTTGGCCAGCTTGGCGGGGCCGTCCACCGTCTTGCCATCGTCCTCTGGCCCCCAGGAGGCACTGTACACGTGGATGTGCTGCGGGTTCAGGCTGAGGGACTGGGCCTCCACCACGTCCGTCACCTCCCCGTCCAGCATGCGCACACCTGGACACACAACACACAGTAGGAGGTCACACGGGGAGGAGGAGGAGGAGCGGTGAGGGGGAGACAGGGAGGAGGAAGAGGAGACGGGGAGGAAGAGGAGCGGTGAGGGGGAGACGGAGGAGACGGGGAGGAAGAGGAGCGGTGAGGGGGAGACAGGGAGGAAGAGGAGACGGGAGGAAGAGGAGCGGTGAGGAGGAGACAGGGAGGAAGAGGAGACGGGAGGAAGAGGAGCGGTGAGGGGGAGACAGGGAGGAAGAGGAGACGGGAGGAAGAGGAGCGGTGAGGAGGAGACGAGGAGGAGGAGGAAGCCGCCAAGATCAGCAAAAGCCAGCTCTCCAAGGGGCCTCCTGCAGAAGCATTAAATAAGCGGGGCCACACGCCACGCAACACGCCAGGCTCAGGCTTCACGACACGCAACACACCACACAACACGGACGTTTCCATGGCAGCCATTGAGGTGACACGCAAAGCGTTAAAGAACAGCGCCTTCTTCAGGGTTGTTCAGCCAGGAGCTCCTCATGGGGGTGGCTCTCTGGGTAATCTGTCTTTGATGTGTTGTGTTAGGCGTGTACTGTAATATCATAAGTGTACACTGTAATATAATAACTGTACTGTATACTGTAATATAATAACTGGAGTCACAGCCCTGAAGGAAAATGTTTTTTGTTTTTGAAAATTGATCAAATCTATTGGTTGACTTTAAGTGTTTTGTTTCAGACGATCCAGAATGGAGGCCAAACGATGATCTCATCGTCCAAACGGGCGAGCTACAGGGCTGACGGACGGGCTGGGGGATAAGAGCCGGTTTGATCCCGTTCTGTTTGGGATGAGACAGAAAAAAATAAAACCGATAGGAGACCGATTCAATCTCTTGGTCCACCTAACCTCTCCTCCTCCTCAACACTCTGCCACTGCCTGATGTAAGAACATACAGTATAATAACACTGGTGTCTCCAAGCATCGGAGCAGGGGGGTGGACGCATAGCAAGGGGTGGAGACGCCTCTATATTAGATTAGATTCACTTTATTGTCATTGCACAGTAACAGGTTACAATGCAACGAAATGTAGGTGGGTCTCTACACAGCGCCGGACCGAACCATCTCCCCAGCATGGGGGCTGCAGGCCGCCCCTCACATCCATCGTCATGGAGACGCACACACCAGGAATCCAGAGTGGTTGTTGCTTAAAAACACCTCCAGTCTTTTATTTCATTTTTTACCAGGTGCTGAAGTATTCAACCAGTGAGCTGCTGCATATCTGCACTGTTGACAGCACACACACACTGCTGTGTTCGTCATCTGTATTCAAGCTACGCACAAACAGTGTGTGTGTGTGTGTGTGTGTGTGTGTGTGTGTGTGTGTGTGTGTGTGTGTGTGTGTGTGTGTGTGTGTGTGTGTGTGTGTGTGTGTGTGTGTGTGTGTGTGTGTGTGTGTGCGCGCGCGTGTGTGTGTGTGTGTCTGTACATGTGTGTGTCTGTACGTGTGCGTGTCTGTACGTGTGCGTGTCTCTACGTGTGTGTGTCTGTACGTGTGCGTGTCTCTACGTGTGCGTGTCTCTACGTGTGCGTGTCTCTACGTGTGCGTGTCTCAGTACGTGTGTTAGAGCCCAGGTCCTCCCCCTGAGCTCCTCTGCGTTGGTCTCAGTCGCTCTGATGTGAATCAAACGCCCCAGCCCTGAAAGGCTCCAGAAGATCCGGCTGGTGCACGCTCAGCCGCCGCTCCACACCCGACGCTCGCTACGCGTCCGTCAGGAGCGGGAGGAGAGCGGCTCAGAGCCGCCAGCTGGGGCCCAGCAGGGCCCTTGCGTACGCCCGGGGCTACAACGCGCTGGAATAAATTAGGCTCTAATTAAAAGCAGAACACACGCTGGGTCGCACTGTACCACAGGCTATTATTCATGGAGAACTGAACCGCCTCTGTCGTACAGTACGGGAACACGATGCAGGGTGTACAGTAGGTAGAGGGCTAGGTTGGTTAACGCGGTAGATGGTTGCCGTAGTGAGCAGGGATTTACCGAGGGAGCTCTCCTGCTTACAATCTAAGCACAAACAGACCAACACATACACGCTGGTTTATTCTGGGATTTAAAAATGTTTTTCTAACTTCTGACAAGGTTATGAAAAATATAAAAGGCTCCACACAAAATATCCAGGATGATGCAGCTCTGGCCCGCTTAAAATAGGTCTACCATAACCGGGAGCGGTGCGCACCAAAATGGAATCATTGTTTTTCTGTGCCAAGAAATATAGCATGGAATATTAGCATTTTATATAGGACACTTTCTTAAGCAGAAATAGCTGCACATTTGCATATTACAAACACTGTATATCTACAGTGTACTTCCTGTTGTTTCCAGAAGCTCAGCATCCCCACAAGATACGCCCAGCACCGACCGTTCTCTGAACGCCTGCTGCCCCTGGGGTACGACCCGGTCGGAGAGCAGACCACTGATCCCAGTACCACTAGAATGGTGGACCACTGGGAGCTCTGGGAGACTCTTCACAGAGAGAGAAGGACAATCGATGCGTTCTCCACGCCGCTCCAGATCCCGTTTGTATCGAGCTGCTGTCCATGTCTCTCCATACGGTGGTGATTACCAGAACACATTTCCTTATGTTTAAAACCCCTTGAATGTCCCCGGGTGTATTTAAATGAACATGAGGATTGATCCGCTCCGTGCTCCATTATAACCACTTGATAACGCGCTCCCCTGTGGCGCGGCCTCCTAGCTCCCCGCCTCCCTAAAAGCCTCATCATAATGAGGCTGTGAGGACCGCGTTGGACCAGGCCGATGCCGCTTTCTGCACAAAATATTTTCTTAAAACGAAAACACGATTGGATCCACAAACGTGAGCGTCGTCCAGACAGCGGCCTGCGTGGGGTGTTGCGTTTCTCCTGTACCCCATGAGGAGGTTTATTCATGAGGTTTACTCATGCCCACGGAGCGATCACCTGGATGGAGGAGAGTGGAGCAGCAGGCGTGTTTTCCCCAAGAAACCAAGAGGAAATTGAGGATGAAATATAAAGTCGAGGCCCAGAGAGAGTAAGAGAGAGTAAGAGTGAGAGAGAGCAGGAGAGCGAGCGAGTGAGAGAGCGAGGGGGAGAGCGAGAGAGGTGGAGAGCGAGAGAGTGAGAGAGGGCGCGAGCATGAGAGAAAGAGTGAGCAAGCAAGATCGAGAGATAAAGCGAGGGATAGTGAGTGAGAGAGATCGCAAGAGAGCGAGAGAGAGAGCGCAAGAGAGCGAGAGAGAGGGCGAGAGAGAGAGCAAGAGAGCGCAAGAGAGCGAGAGAGAGGGCGAGAGAGAGAGAGAGAGAGGGCGAGAGCGAGAGAGCGAGAACGAGAGCGAGAGCGAGAGCGAGAGGGTATTAGTCATTCTTCGCAGTACCTCCGATCTTTGCATTATAAGCCACGCCAACGCCGCATATTCCATTGTCAGCCACAGCTGCGACCTCTCCTGCACAACGCGTCCCGTGCCTAGGGAGGGAGGGGGAAGACAGGGAGAGAGAGAAGGGAGGAAAAGAGAGGGGGGAGAGAAACATTTCATTGTTAAAAGGATGCTTGGAAAACAAATGCAGACTCATTATTTCAATGAAGTCATTGACAGTAGCAGAAACTGTGATCCGATGACGGTAATAAAGAAGAGCAGCCATCAGGTTAATGCACCCTCCTCCTCCTCCCCTGAGATATTGACCGCAGTGCGAGACCACTGAGCTCACCCAGCAGGAGATGAGAACGCAAACCATGAGCTGCCGTGGAGACGTGGAGCCTCCCGGCCACTTCTATTGGAGCAGAATCAGGAAGGCTCCCGGCCGGTTCTATTGGAGCAGAACCAGGAAGGCTCCCAGTTCAGCCTCTATTGATCCTGAAGGATGATTAATTTCCAGAGATCCGGCCACGCAGTGGCCAGCCGCTGTGACCTTGCAGCGCTTTGAAGTTCAGAGAGGGAAGGGCTTGACAAGGATTGAGCGGACAGACTCCATCACAGCAGCCACAGCAGGGTGAGAGGACAGAGTGAAAGGACAGAGTGAGGGGACAGAGTGAGGGGACAGAGTGAGGGCACAGAGTGAGGGGACAGAGTGAGGGCACAGAGTGAGGGCACAGAGTGAGAGACCAGGCTCCATCACACCAGGGAGGGAGCAGAATTAGATTAACCCGTCGCCATAAAGGCGCTGTGTAAGCTCTAGCCTCCAGGCGGCTCAGCTTCTGAGCGAGTCTGATCTGAAGGGTTTGCCTCAGGTACACTCCTCCGCTGTCCTCCGTTCTCCTCCGCATCCAGTTTGAATCGGCTGTTTCCCAGCGGATCGAGAGAGCTTCCCAGCATAACGAAGAGGTAGAGAGAGTACCTTCTTAAACCCTAACGATAGCAGTAGTGTGCAGAGGTTCCACATGCCCCCGCCGAAACAAAACAAAGCACATGCTTTACGTTGTTAAACGCAATACATTATAACCAGAGTCACTATAAAGTTATATCCATGCATGGCACTTTTATCATAACGATCATTTGAAAGCAATCTCTCCTTATAGCCCCAAGAGATGGACGACTAGAGCGACACGGGCTCCTGTAGTCCTGTAGTCTGCAGTCTGTAGTGGATGAAGAGGCCCGCCGTTAACAGTACATGAAGAGCTCCGCCTCCAACATGCGTCTGGTGCTGGCCGAGGATAACGCAGCATTAGTATTCATACCGTCACCAGCGCACTCTGGGAGTCTGGGAGGACATCTCTACAGAGACCACTCTTAAATACACCCCTTCATAATCATAACCCCTCCACCACCCTCCTCATCACCCCTCCACCCCCCCTCCCTCACCCCTCGAACACCCCTCCGTCACCCCTTCATCACCCCTCCTCCTCCTCCACCCATCCATCACCCCTTCATCACCCCTCCTTCACAAACTACAATTCCATAATTCTGTATGGCCTTTGACCCGTTTTAAGAATGGTAATTATTAACATAGAGTCTCCTAACCCCTGAGAGATGACATGGTTTATGAGTCGCAGAGAGATTTCATGGCTATTGAACCATTTAACCGCCTAGCTATTTTTAAAGATGGAAACATAACAAGACTCAGATTCTTGACAGCCGTGCTGCTCAGTCTGACGATTATGGACTTGACTTAAATTGGCGAACTGGAAGAGTTGTGTGTAATTTGATGTACGTTCAGTTACTATGCTTCACAGGAAGAGATGTCACCCTAGAGACGGGCCTACTAATTATAACGCTGACAAACTGGGAGTCTGGTAGGAGATACCGCTCTTCACTAAAGAGAACGAAACAAACATCTTCACCATTGGCAATTTAAAGTAAACCGCTTTTACACAAACAATACACACACACACACACCAAATTAAACATGAAATCATGTAACCATTTTGACATAACCACTGCTCTGTTCCCAGTCCAGTCCCCCCCACCCATTGGAGGAAGTCCAACCATGCTCCACAGAACTTGGGATTTATAGAAGGGAGGCGACAACCACAGTTTACTTTTCAGTTTTTCGATCTTGCATTTGCCTAATTAGCTGAAGAAAATCATTAGCGCTCTGTGAGGTCTGGCCAATGGCTGATCATTAGTCTGCGGGTCGCCTCAAAGGTAACTCTGATCAACTGCTCCCTGCACATATTTATAATCAGGTTACTAAAGAGCTGCTCTATGGAACCGCTAATGTTTATAGGGTGCACTAAATGAGGTCCACGGAGCAGGCCTCTGACTGAACTAAACACGGAATCGATCAACCTGCTGCAGCAGTCAGCAAAGGAACGAGATTTCCCTGCACTGAAGATCATTTACGGGAGCAATACAACTTTAGTGTTGCAGCAAGATATCTCACAAGCACAACTGAAGATATTGTCTCATTAAACACCCCGTTGAGAGACTGAAACATGGGAGAAAAAGCAGTTTGTATCCATTTTTTCCTAACCTTTTGCAAACCGATGTGTTTGTCAGGACTTTCATGAGATTCTGGAGGTAAAGTATTTTTACCAGCTGGGAAGGAAACGCAGGGTGTGATGATTAAACACAACAACAGCACCGGAGCACAACACATCTCTGATACAGCATCACAAACAAACAGATCGCACCCAAACCGAGTATTTATCACCTCAACAACAGCCCCGACACACCACAACACCAGGGTTTTATTGGAGCCGTTGTTTCACTTCATGTTTCACACATCTTCAAGTCCAAGAAAACGTAACATACACAGCAAAACGGAAAACCCCTGCATTGACAAACACGAGTTTGTCTGCTGGCTAAAAAGATAATGGCTTTAGTTTGACAGCGGCTGCACATCTGCCTGCTATTGAAGGCATGTTTAGCGTAACCTGCTCTGCTCCAGTCTGGCTGTGAGCCGCAGACGGAACGGCTACACTACCAGCAGCGGACTAACGGCTCCTCAGTCCTCTGGAGAACTGGCGTTTCTTCCCTAAGTGGATCAGCTCCACATTCTCCGACTGTTCCTAATGCTGGACTCTGCTCCTCAGAGAGTCTGGAGGGAAGAAAGAGTCCTAATCCTTACGGGGAGCGGGGACCCTCAGGGTCTGAGCCCTCAAAGCAGCCGGCAGAGGAAGCCCTGGCACGCGGTGAGCGGGCTGGAGTGTGTTCCGGGACAAACGGCGCTCTGATGGACGCATCGCCACGGGGCCGTCCTCACCGCGAGCAGCAAGAAAGAGAGCTTTATGGAGGTGGACAGAGGTGCGCATTCAGGAACACACACACACACACACACACACACACACACACACACACACACACACACACACACACACACACACACACACACACACACACACACACACACACACACACACACACACACACACACACACACAGCTGAGCCATGATTGTAGTTCCAAGGCCTCTGTAGGCTACACAGAGCGAGCGAAAGTCTCCAAACATGAGGACACATCACCAGTCTTCCTTTAACCGTGGAGCCCCTAATCTGCTGTAGGTGCCGAAGCATATCTTGGACCTCATTAGGAGCTCTTTATTGGAAAACTGTTCCGCACCCCCCAAATGAATTCCATAATTTGCTATTTGACAGTTATGATAAAAATATCCTTTTATACATACATTAACATAAAGATTGCTGTTGAATGGCATGGGTATAATTAGGGATTCATGTCTCGTCCACTGCAGAAACCTCAGTTAACCCTACCCTGTAAAAACCTCAACCCTCTAGTGTAGGAACCATAACCATGGTCAGTAGAGACCATCGGCAGTAGAGACCATCGGCAGCAGAGACCCTTCGGCAGTAGAGACCATCGGCAGTAGAGACCTGAGGTACCATCGTCAGTAGAGACCTGAGGTACCTACGTCAGTAGAGACCTGAGGAACCTACGTCAGTAGAGACCCGAGGTACCATCGTCAGCAGAGACCTGAGGTACCATCGTCAGCAGAGACCTGAGGTACCATCAACAGTAGATAGCATCGTCAGTACAGACCGGAGGTACCATCGTCAGTAGAGACCATCGTCAGTAGAGACCATCGTCAGCAGAGCCCTTAGGTACCATCGTCAGTAGAGACCTGAGGTACCATCAACAATAGATAGCATCGTCAGTACAGACCGGAGGTACCATCGTCAGTAGAGACAATCGTCAGCAGAGACCTGAGGTACCATCGTCAGTAGAGACCTGAGGTACCATCGTCAGCAGAGACCTGAGGTACCATCGTCAGCAGAGACCTGAGGTACCATCGTCAGCAGAGACCTGAGGTACCGTCCTACTGACGGCTCCTCAGGACGGCAGCGCACCGTCTGAACGCTCCGTCTGAGCGCTCCGTCTTACCTCGGGGCCGTTTGACTTTCATCAGCCCCCAGCTCTGAGCCACTCTTCCAACCATTAGGGGGCTTTAATATACAGAAAGAAGCATTTGGCTGGGGGCCCAAAGCTTCAGAGCGCCACAAATAACTCATTAAAGCCACTTTGGAAACACATCGAGGGGAGGGGATGACAGACGCTCTCAGAGTCGAGAGGCACTTCTCTGCAGCGCTAGAACTAACACACTTGGTTCAATCCCAAGTGAGACGCCCTAAGAGGTCCACGTGTCCATATATGGGCTGCAGGCCAGGGCAGTAAAAGCAGATTTCTTAACTTCTCTGCGTTTATATTTGACCCATGTGATCAGATGTCATTGCAGGTTTGTGAATAGGAACACGATTCAGAAACATTTCTTTACCGATTGTCGTCCAGCTGTGTGTAACGAGGCTGGGGGTCTGGATCCCCGTCGTTGACGTCATAGCTCGCATCAGGGTCCTACAGAGAAACACACACTGTTAGAACCAGACATCAGCTAACCCATCAGCTAACCCGTCAATAGAGAGACATTAGAACCAGACATCAGCTAACCCATCAGCTAACCCGTCATTATGGAGAGATTAGAACCAGACATCAGCTAACCCATCATTATGGGGTTAACCATTCTCATAAAGAGTTGGATCTACCACATTAATAAGTCAAAAGTTGGCCCTTCTGCAATTCCCCAAATCAAAATGCATGTAAACATCAGAATGTTTATAGAAAACAAAGATAGGAGGTCACGCTCTGAGTTTTCTTAATCAGCTGCTGGCTGCTCTCATCTCCCCTCCGATCAGAGACAAACACAAAGGAAGGCAGTAACAAGTTCACACGCTAATATGTAGAGAAGCATCAAGAGAACTTGGTTTTTGTACAGAAAAGCCAAACAACAAAAACCTAAATCTAACAAGTTTAAGGGTCACTTCAAAGGATTTCTTAGATTAACAGTCTGAGGCCAGAGTAGCAGTAGTGCCAAAAGTCGTCCCTCAAAGTGCCAAAGGGGTGTCATATCCACCCCATTGTTCCAGAAGCGCTAGCTTCACACTTTCAGAGGATGCCACCTCTTTGGACCGGGCTGTGAAACAGGAAGATGCTTACATAGTTTTGTGCCAAGTCGGGGTGGTTCTGCTCGATGCCGTCGTCCAGAATAGAAACCACCACCCCCTTCCCGGTGAAGCCCAGCTCCCAGGCGCCCTTCACGTTCAGGTCGCGGTGGTTGGCGTTGTTCTGAAAACAAGATTAGAACAAGACATTCCATCACTCAAACACTCTTAAACGGCATTGGAGGCAAAACAAGGATTCTACGAGACGTTTTGATGTAAGAGGGCCTGTGAGAGGTGCGACCAGCAGACAGGTTTGCATCCATGACCCTCCTCCTCACTGCGTGGGGATGCTATGAGGACAGGGTAGGGAGGGTGGGACGTGGGAGACGTTGTCGTTTGCTCGTAGCGGTGTGCTATAGACCGCATCGCTGGCCTCAATCTTTTATCAGAGTTAACGGTAGATCCTCCCTCGAGTGGCTCCGTCAGCGTCGAACGGGCAAATAGCAATCAGTGTCCAGGGCTCTCGACATTCAGACTGGCATTTGGTTAAATGCCATTTCTTCCTTTGCGCTTGAGAGAGGCTCTGATGCTAGAATGCATACAGAGCTGATGGAGACACAACAGCTCCCTCTTGTCCATTTCGAGACCCGTCTTAAAATCAGTCAAATCCTGACGGTTTAGCGTCTCTGGTCCTCATGAGGACCACATAACGAAACTTTAACTGTGGAAATGAAATATATATTAAGAGGTCTTCACAGATTTAATTCCAGAAACATGGAGCCCTCTGATTGTGAATATTCATATACTGACTCGTTCTCCTTTCCAGGGGCAGATCAGGCCACATGTAAGGAGAAGGCTGGAATGGAGCGTTATTAAAACAGACAAAGGAGTGAGCATGAAGGCCGCAGCATTGAGTTTGTGCAAAACCCCATCGCAATTTTTAATTATATCAAAGTCAGAGATGGATCCAGCGAGGAAGTGAATAGAGGAGAACACACAGGAGGGAGAAAGAGAATGAGACACAGAGAGACAAAGAGAGACATAGACAGAGAGAGACACAGAAACAAAGAGACAGGCGCTGTGTGTACCAATATCCATACTTCCATGAGTACACTTAAACGTAGTACACTATCCGTACTCACTAAGTGCGCTTATTTTCAGATGTCAGCGTTGTTCCAAATCGAATACTCTGTGGTGCACTAACCGGAAATTACGATCACGACTGCCGCCGCGGCTCCTCCCCCGCAATAAACATCCCGCTTTGAACGGTGAACTCTTTACGCCTAGCAGCTATAAAAGATATAAAAACTACAAAATGACTATAATGCAGGCTATGTGGAAAATGCACAGACTTTGTCTCAGCCTGGCTCCGCCCTCTTCCGCTACGTAGCTAAGATGGCTGCCATTGAGTACGAAAAGTGTACATCGAACCACACTTCACAATTTGACCGTTTTGAGTACACCATCCCGGTCCTTTCAGTATACTTATTTTCACCCGATCTGAATTGGAACGCCCTACGTACTCAAACTAAGGCTAGTAAGTACGGACAGTATGGATATCGGAACACACCAAGGGAGAGAGAGCGACAGATTACAAAGATTTAATAATATCCCATTATTGCACAGGAATGTTTCCCTGCTGAAACACGGCTCTCATCCAGACCACTATCACATTGTGTTGGTCTGTATCGCCCTGTGGCTTCCTGGCTGAGTGGACACAGAGTACCTGACGTTTGGAGCGCTGCTTGCTGTGATCCTTTCGATTTAAAACGGACTGAAAATACTTAGTTGTGAACCAATAAAAATCTTCTCAAGTCGTACTTCTCTCTACTCTATCGTAGGGTTAGGGTCTCATGCCTCTAAAGGAGCAGCGACTCACCAGGTACCACTGCTCTCTGAACTTTGGGTCTGACGGCTCTGTGTAAACGTCCCGCTTCCGTCGCTGTTTGACCACCTGCTGCTCAGCCCACACCACCTGAAGGGAGAGATCACAACAGAAACATGTTAGAGCAGGAAGGAACCGGAAACCACAGAGCAGGAAGGAACCGGTAACCACCGAGCGGGAAGGAACCGTAAACCACTGAGCGGGAAGGAACCGTGAACCAACTGAGCAGGAAGGAACCGGAAACCAACTAGCGGGAAGGAACCGGAAACCACTGAGCAGGAAGGGACCGGAAACCACAGAGTAGGAAGGAACCGAAGACCACCTAGCGGAGAGAAACCGTAAACCACCTAGCGGAGAGAAAACGTAAACCACCTAGCGGAGAGAAACCGTAAACCACCTAGCGGAGAGAAAACGTAAACCACCTAGCGGGAAGGAAACGTAAACCACCTAGCGGGAAGGAACCGTAAACCACCTAGCGGGAAGGAACCGTAAACCACCTAGCGGGAAGGAACCGTAAACCACCTAGCGGGAAGGAACCAGAAACCACCTAGCGGGAAGGAACCAGAAACCACCTAGCGGGAAGGAACCAGAAACCACCTAGCGGGAACGCTAATCCGGCCGTTAGCCGTGGCCGAGAGCATATGCCGTAATCAGGATGCTGCACGGGGTCGCGGGTCGCCTGAATAAATGGGGGCTTGATCCCCAAGGGGGCGGCCATCAGTGATTACAGCCCCAGCCTGCCGCCGGGCCCCCGCTAATGAGAGGCACAGCGGGGCCAGGGAATTCCAGCGCCAATTCACCCTTCTGGATCGGGGCGCCCCGTGTTCTGGCTTGGGGGGGGATACGGTTATTGGTCTTTCGTTCATCGTCTCCGAACGCACATCATGTCAACACGCGTTCCCTGGAGATGACTGAGGGCCCTGATGATCCTGCCCTGGGAGCTCGCTGTACGGCAGGTACAGAACCACCAGGGAGAGAGAGGAAGGACATGTCAGCAAAGACGTCCAGAAGACAGCGGAGCAGCAAGGTTGCTGAAGACAGGGAGAGGACGAGGTGATGAGGAGACGAGGGGAGACGCAGTCTGCAGGTGGAGATGACAAGGAGACAAGGAGACGCAGTCTGCAGGCGGAGATGACGAGGCGTGCAAAAATAAATATAAAATACAATAAAAATCGATCAAGGTGACATTCATGGCTGCACAAAAGGCACCTAAAAGGCATGACTATCATTACTACTATAGCAGGGGGACTGGAGGGACCGCAGAGGGGGGGTGCAGGAAGAGAGGGGGGGCTGAACATTTGCTAAACTGCAGCAACCATGAAATCCGTCGACGGGACATATTTCTTATCGTTGTCATCTGCAGTGAAACATTAAGCATAAAGTGTATTTTCTCCTGCTCTCATTTCCCCTTAATGGAGCTATCTTCCCCCATCTGTGTTGAGGAAGAGCGAAGTGAAAAGTTAGGGAAGGGTTTACTTTGACCCTACACTGAAATCTGCAGAGCACTCTCTTCAGCAGAACGTTGACAGGAATGTGTGGCCGCCAATTAATCCCAGCTCCTCGATCCAGCGAGGACGGCCGCGGTCCGTCATTGTTGACCTTACTTTATTTGGATTATCAAATCAAGCCGTCTATTGACTCAGCCTGAGCACAAGTCATCCGTGGTTCTTGTATTTGGGATACTGATATAAGAACAAACATACTCTGCTGTTATCCTTAGAACAGTTCCAGAAATATGTTTTCCTTTCCTGACGATGTCAGGACTGCATGTCCGGTGAAAAACACACATTCAACGGAGGCTGGTTGAATTTCCACCGGTTCCGTTTGAGCCACACGCTGCATAGGTTGAAAGGAAAGCTCTGTGCATTGTGTTTGTGGAACAAGCCATTAATACCGAGAAGTATGGAGAGCAGAGCCCGTCAAAGAAGTGAGATCCAAGTGGAGCGCCGTCCAGCAGTCCAATTAAACCTGATGATGCAACCGCTCATATGGAATCCTTTCAGGTCCAGAGATGCATTCCATGTTCGGAGGCCTTTGTAGTCGATCAACTCTCCATAATCAGTGTTCTCCGATGTGTTTTGCTGAGGGCGCCCCACTGGCAGAGAGGAGGGAGCAAACAAACAGCCGAGTCGTTTGGCCATGAGTTCATTCTGAGACTGAATGGAAAAGACCTAGTGATGCACCGAACGAACGGCCACAGATAATTTTCGACCGATATCGGCCCTTAACATGGGATCGGCCGATCAATCAGCCTTTTGCAGGACCCGATAAAAGTGGCTCTCTCACTATCTATCAAACACATAAATAGGTTTTATAAAAAAGGTCTGTGTTTAAAGAAATGACAGAACAAAACTGACAATTCTTGCCTATATTACACTGTAAACTAAACAAACGTTGATGGCATCGGACCGGCTGTCCATACATTAACAATAAATATGATCGGTTGCCGTCAGAAAATCTGAACAGTGCATGTCTCACTAAAACAATGACGTCATAATACTGCACCAAAAATACGAGAACGGCACTAACCAGCAGAGGAGTGGTCCTTAAAAATAACTTCTGTTGAATGCTAAATTAAATATTCCTGCGTTACCTAGCGAGGAAAGGAGGGAAGGTTAGAGGAACATTACTATTGTGAGAGTCCTTCTTATCACTTCTCTGTGACCTGCGAGACAGAGTCAAACTGATTCCATTAAATTGCTTTGCAGGCTCCAAATGTCTGGAAGTCCTGATCTCATCTGAGAGTTCCAGTTTGGATAAATAAGTAGTAAGGCTTGACCTCCATCCCAATGTGTACGTCCCACTGCAGGGCCCTGTACAAAGCCTTCCACCAGAAGCCCTCATTGCCTCGGACTAGTCTCCTCTCATGGACGGAACCACCCTTGTTTTTATCCCCCCTAGAAAATACTCCAATAATGAGAAAATCATTGGAGCAGAGCATCTCATTTGATGTTTAGGTTTAATACGTCCTCCGTTTATGAATCCGTCAAACAATGCGTCTTGTTATTTCCCATTTTCAATTTATTTTGGTTGATAGGTGTGTGTGTGAATCAGCACTATATCCAATATTATTGTGTTAGAGCTCTCAAAGGGCCTGTTTAAATGGACATTAAAATGGTCAATGCAGTCTTCAATCTATTTTCTAAATGTCCCCATTTTCCTGTTCAAAAATACCAGCCTGTGAGAAAGAAACTTTAAAAAAACAAAGAAAGATCTTGGTAAGGGCCATCGTTTGGACCACAGCCAACCTCTATGCCTCGGTTACGCCCTGGTAGTTTTTCATAATAATTCTTGTTTCAAACGAAGGAGAATGGAGGAAACCACTATTTGATAATAATTTAATCTGAAAATTTGACCATCTTTATGGCAACCTTTTCGGCCCCTTTCCTGAGAGCATTTTCTGATCAGAAGGTCTTTCCCAACAGTCAATGTTAAATGTTACTGGATAACACAGCCCTGCTTGAATATTAGTAAAATAAAGAGGAATTTGCGCGTGAACATAAATAATATGAGCTATCTCTAAGATAGAGGAAGAGGCGGGGGGGGTCTCCTCCTTTCCCTGGTCTTCTTCTCAGGCCTGTCAGACCTGGTGTTTGTCCAGCTGGGGTTCCTCTCAAGCATCCTCCTGTAACCTGCAACGCCTTCGGTGACTGCTCCCCTCCGTTCCAGTTGCACGTCCTTCATCTCCTCCTCGTCTCCTCTCCTGAAAGTGTCCATCTCCTGGTTCAGTGAGGCCCTGATGTCCTGAGTCACCCAGGGTTCATCTCTGTCCATGCACACATTTACACAATCTACTTTGTAGTCTCAGTCCCCATGAGCATGATGGAGAAATCCCAGGGTCGCCTCAGAACAGCCCTGAGAACCCCCTCTGCCTCTAGTGCCCAGACCTGCCCCACTGCAGGTCTGTAGAGGCTGAAGGTAGACCAGGTTGTGATCCTTCAGGGGAGGCAGGCCGATGGAGCCCAGACCTCCTTAACGTCGCAGCCAATGGTTGGTTTTGTCGAGCAGCCAACCGACTAAAGTGAGCAGGGTAGTTCTCAAGGTGATGAGGTTAGAATCCCCATGAAGGGAATCTGCTGCATCGTCTGCAGCTTCACGGTCACAGAGTGGATGACGCTAGCGGCCCGCGACTCAGAAGCCACAGGGGAACGTGAATAACAATCAGAACGGCCTTCGAGACCGAGGGGCAGAGACGTCCCGTAGCAGCTCAATGTCCAGGCTGCTCACTGAACAGGCTGCACACTGCATCGTGTCGAGGCTGCTGCATTGTGCCCAAGCTGCTCACTGCATCGTGCCCATGCTGCTGCATTGTATCCAGGCTGATCCGTCTGTTCACCTGAATGGCGAATCGCCCTCCTCTCTTCTCCTTGTCTTCATGTGGCCATGTCTCCATGGAACACATCACAAACACACCTCTTCTCTTTGTGAGGGACGTATCTTCATTCTTAATCCACCAGTGAATGCAAGAAATCCAGGATCAATCAATTCTATGTAGAAAAGGGTGATGAACCTGAATAATATAAATAAAGAAAAAGGCTGATCCGCTTTCACACACACACTGGACTGATACACATCCGTCCTTCACTAATACATAAACATAATAACTGCACTGTCTGGGACCCCAGCCCAAGCCCCCCGCCCTATAAACACATCAGGAGACCAGGAACAAGTTTTCATTTGTTTAGAGCAATCACAAAACTCAGGGTTGTGTCTGAGTACAGCTCAAAAAGACTGGACCACACACACACACACACACACACACACACACACACACACACACACACACACACACACACACACACACACACACACACACACACACACACACACACACACACACACACACACACACACACACCCTTTTTGTGGGCAAGCGCCGTAAAGAAATGTGGTTATACTGACTGATAGCACAACAGTGGCTCCAACACTTGTATCAACCACATTGAAGCAGTTTAGCAGACACCGATACTGTGTGGCTGGACATTAAAACAGAGTGCAGTCAATAAACAGGGATCAGAAAGGGCCACACATTACATTAGCTAGAGTGTCCATCAGTTGCCGTTGGCAGGAAGAAACAGGTGTAGACTTCAATCCACTCATTCCGTTTAGGATTCATTTGGTCCTTAAAGTCTAGGCTCTTTCTTCTAGAACAAAAGTAATTTTCTCTAAAATAGGATTTCTATAAAACGGTGTGCAGCTTTTTTATTCTTGGTTTAAAACCATCTATTTTATCAGAGGTTCAGTATTGCTCTAGCGCTGGTGGGGAGATGAATAAATAAAATCAACAGGAATAAATATATTCATAGCCTGGCACTTTGCATCGACTGCCCGATGTCAGCTGCATTGATCAAAACATGTCTGCTGCAGCAGAGGTGTGAAACGTGATGCTAACCGGTCACAGCAGATTTATGACCGATTTATGAACCGCAGAAAGAACATGCGACTCTGAACCGATAAACACAGAAAAACAGCCCAGTTCATTACTAGAGGGAGTGACGACCTGAACTCTGCCAGGCGGGGGAAGGCGTCACCATGGTAACCGTGGCGGTGACCATGGCCCGCTCTCCTCTGAGGTGCTCTGGACATAAAGGAATTCAACAACAGGAAACAGGGGAGGAAGTCCCAGAGGGGGAGTCAGGGAGGGGGAGTCCCGGAGGGGGGGGTTAAGGGAGCTGTGCCAGTTTCACTGAGTAAGGCCGGGCGAACAGGCAGTGTCCCAGCATGCACCTGATGGGGGGGGGGGGTACCGTGTCCAACCAGGACACGGTACCAAGAATAGAGTTCCCAGAGCGAGCATCACGCGACCGGACCGCAGGGAGCTCAGACCCCTTGGTCCGAGGGGAGCGGGGTTAGAGGTGAGTCCAGTGAGACTCCGTCACCTCAGGTTGTGAAAGAGCTCGAGGAAGAGATGCAGCTGCAAATAGTCCTCAATTGACCATGAGCTGGGCCGTGACTAAAGCCGAACACACACCAGCGCCGAAGCGGCGGGTCAAAAAGAACGCACCCATTATTTTGGACGTACTAGATGAATAATTACACAATGCAAAAGGAATGAGCAATGAAAGTAAATAAATTGTGTAAAGTGACTAAACCGTAAACAAAGTGCCCGACAATACATAATGAAACTATGAATTTATGTGACTATCATTGTAAGCACAAACAGATGATTATGAGCATCAGGGCTATATATGTAGTCATAAAACAATTGGTAAGACGTTATGGTAGCCTATACCAACTATGTTTGTTGATCTGCTTCTTTCAAAACATATCACAACTAGGGGCGGCAATTGACGTGTGTGAAATGCGCACCGCTGCGCTTCAGCGCCGGTGTGTGGCCGGTTTAAAACAGCTCAACTGCCACATGTTTGGCCTGAAGCAACGACCGTTTGAGTGTTGGCAGCCCTCCCGTCCAGGGAGTGCTGTAAGAGGAGCTGTCATGCTGCAGGTGTGTTGAGGGGAGAGGACTAGGAGAGGTTCAGGAGCAGCAGTGTCTCAGGGGTCAGGTCAGGATTCCTCTGAAGGCGTTCTCCACCCCTCTATATATGCTGGATGAGAACACAGCGACCTGATCTGGTGGGTGGACATTAACAACCACAAACCCTCCTCTGTAACACTGCCACACAACACTACGCTTCAACTGGAAATAGAACACTGTGAGGGAGAGATTATATACTGGGATACAGGAATTAAAGACTACTGCTGTGTTCCAATATCCATACTATCCATACTTAGTTTGAGTACGTAGGGCAATCCAATAAGGATCGGGCGAAAATAAGTGTCCTGAAAGGACCCGGATGGTGTACTCAAAACGGTCAATCCGCGAAGTGTGGATCGATTTACACTTTTTGTGCTCAACGGCAGCCATTTTAGCTACGTAGCGGAAGAACGGCCTTAGCTACGTAACCCACTGAGTATTCGATTTGGAACCACACTGACATCTGAAAATTAGCGCACTTCGTAAGTGCGGATAGTGTACTATGTTTAAGTGTACTCATGGAAGTATGGATAGTGGAACACAGCATACCTTTGGTTCTGTGTGAGAGGTAATGGGATTAACTGGGATTAGGACCTTCCTTGGGTTCTCTGTGCAGGCGGACTGGGATTAGGACCTACCTTGGGTTCTCTGTGTGGTCGGACTGGGATTAATTCGGATTAGAACCTACCTTGGGTTCTCTGTGCAGGCGGACATGCGTTCCCCGGTGGTTGGAGAGGGACCTCTTCTCCACTGTGCGATGTTTGAAGTGATAGATATCATCGAATACCTGCAACATAAAACACTTCCATTACATCTCTATAAAAACAAATGTCATGGAACATATTTACTTTGAAAAACACAGTAAATCAGTTGTACCAGTAATTGCCTTTATAAGTAACTGATGCTGGAAAAATAAGGAATCTTCTTCACTGCTGAGGTGTGACAGTAATAAAATGAGAATTTTGCATTTCTGTAAACGTCAACGACAAATATTTTAACAATACTGTGCAGATATTTCAGGCTTTGCATGTTGTTGGTATAATACTACAAAACAATAATCCAATTGCTGGTCAATTTTATTCGGCCTACTGCTTCAATCACAACAAAATGGATACAAAAAACAGATGCATAAAAAGACAAACACATCTAAATACAAACCATTATACCCAGTTACTATATTTATAATATACATTCCAGTTTATCAACGCTCTAATGTCCGTTGTGTCCCCGTTACAAACCGCATGAATTCAAATAATCCAAAACTGTGTGCCAAATAATTTATCAGACCAGACTTAATTAAATCCAAACTGAATGCCCTAACGAGGAAGTTAATGGAACCGGGAGCTCGGGACACATCGAGTTGGGCTGAATCTGTGAAACAGAAAGACAGAAATACACGCTCTGCTGCAACTCATTTAATGCAGAGGGCATAACATCTCCATGGTGGTTTCCATAACGACATTATCGGCTTACATGAGTCTAAATATTGACATCCTTATTAATACTGACGTAAATTATAATAGTTGCGAAACTAGGCTGTAAGAATACAGCAGAAACATATCTGAATACACCAATCCAACTGGCAAACTCAAAAACGGTGCGAGACGTCTGCATCGTGAACTACAGGCGTTTAGGACGAGGGTTCAACAGATAATCCATAGCAATGTTTTGACATATTAATGTCCTAATCTACCGAGCTAAAAGGATTTCTTCTGAATACTTGTGGTTGACTGTGGAGGTGTTCCAACACAAGTTCCGACAGACTGCCTCCCTGTGAACCAACCGAGCCTCATCAGCAAAGCCTACTCCCTCCCCTTTAATTACCGGCCAGGCGGACACAATAGAACCGAGACACACAGCAAACAGACACAGAGAACCTATAATCAACCACATGCCAACACCTCTAGCACTGAAAGACCGCCCCGAGTGGAATCATGTTAACCTGTAACCGAAACCCTTTAAAGAAACAACATTGTGCTTAACGTGTCAAACACGGACATCAGAAGAAGAGGCTCTGAGTGGAGCCCTGGTGATCCTTCCCGCCGTCGAGGACGCTGAACACCAGCATGTTGGAGACTGACGGAGTACATCAAGCACACTCTCAGTCTAATTAGCACGGACAGAGAAGGACATTTAAAACCAAGCAGTATGGATGGATGCAGCCAGGGAGCTCCAAGCTGTTCTTCGTGTTTTAGGTCTGCACATTAAAAAGGAATTTAGTTTGAGGATGGAGCCCCAATGCAGTTACTTTGTGGTTTCTTCTCAATCGAACAAGCCAATGTGAGTTGGTGCAGATTGTCTGGATCATCCAAAACACCTCCACACTGTACACACCTCACCACTGTACAAACCTGAACACTGTACACACTTAACCCCTCCAAACTGTAGCCTCTGCAGTAGCAGTAGTGACCCGCTGTCGTCTGAAAGAACGGGCTCATGAGACAGGTTGGTTATCTGTTCAACCTCACCGAGTTCCACTTGAGTGAGAAGACTGATGCAAACATTGGCTTAAGGCAGAAAAGTCGGTTCAGAGTAGGGATCGACCGATACAGATTTTTTAGGGCCGATACGATACCGATATTTTTTCATCAGCCTTAGCCGATACTCCGATACGCCGATACCGATATTTAGAGCCGATATTTAGAGCCGATACTGCTTTTGCTCCCTCAATCATAAAAATTACACTGATAACAAATGTTACAAGTCTCAATTTAAAAAAAGGAACATTTATTGAACTTCAATATAAAAAACAATATTTAACAAATAGTAAAAACAGGTGAGGTAAAACAAGTAAGAAAAATTAGATGAGCAATATTTAACAAATATTAAAAACATGTGAGGTAGAACAAGTAAAAAATAAAAAAATAAAAAAATAAATTAAAAAAGCGAAAAAATATCGGCGAAAATCAGCCGCGTATCGGCCGATACCGATACACGTAAAAAACGCGAATATCGGCCGATAATATCGGCCGACCGATATATCGGTCGATCCCTAGTTCAGAGAGCATCGTACTCTGATGAGACCTATGGTGGAACGCTCAATCTAACATCTCTCAGAATAAACTGCTGAAACCTCAAAGAAACTAAATAATACAATCAGAAATCTATACAATATAGCACTCAACGCATTACTTAGCTTCCAGTTACCCTGTTTTACTACTGCAGACCATGTTACCCTGTTTAACTACAACATGTTACCTTTTTTAACTACAACATGTTACCCTGTTTAACTACAACATGTTATCCTGTTTAACTACAACATGTTTCACTGTTTACCTACAACATGTTTCACTGTTTACCTACAACATGTTTCACTGTTTACCTACATGTTTCACTGTTTAGCTACAACATGTTTCACTGTTTACCTACAACATGTTTCACTGTTTAACTACAACATGTTAAACTGTTTAACAACAACATGTTAAACTGTTTAACTACAACATGTTAAACTGTTTAACTACAACATGTTAAACAGTTTAACAACAACATGTTAAACTGTTTAACTACAGCATGTAAAACTGTTTAACTACTGCAGACCATTAGTTATTCCAGAAACAGCCTTAGATATGCGCAAACACAACTCCCTCTAATCGTTTCACTTCAGGCTGATCATAATCTTCCAATTAGGAACCCAATGGAAGGTCACTCGGGTGTTTTTTATGGCGAGCGTGACTGCTTCTCTCTGGAAAAGCCCCTGGAGGCATGGAGACCGGGAGGACGCGGGAACAGCCGGACGGGGTCGGGGTGAGGGTGCGTTTTAAGCGGCCATTAAAGAGCGTCAGGTGGATGGAACAGGACAACCTGATTAGCAATCTGTGGAGCGCTCCATTGAAACGAGCGTGGTGATATTCTGAGTGGTTGAACGGCCTCGGGCAGAGTGCTCACAGTGACCTCTGGTTGGACGGTCTGTTCGCTTCATGAAGAAAGTTTCCGATCTGCAGATGTTTGGACCATTAGGTTTAACAGCAAACCGCATTTTGTTCAGAATTGTAGAAGAACAAACTATAACCCCAACATATTTTTTTAAGGAGCGGAACTAAAGAAGCAAACCGATCCAGCGGAAACATCGCTGAAAGGGTAAACAAAATGAAACACCAGTATCTGGGATGATATCTGAAGACTGGATATCACATTTTATACATCTCTTCTAGAAGATAGCTTACCCCTCAGGGAAGAGAGAGAGAGAGAGAGAGAGAGAGAGAGAGAGAGAGAGAGAGAGAGAGAGAGAGAGAGAGAGAGAGAGAGAGAGAGAGAGAGAGAGAGAGAGGAGCACAAGGAGAGAGAGGAGCAGGAGGAGAGAGAGAGAGAGGAGCAGGAGGAAAGAGAGGAGAGAGAAGAGCAGGAGGAGAGAGAGGAGCATGGAGGAGAAAGAGAGAACAGAGAGAGGAGCACAAGGAGAGAGAGGAGCACAAGGATAGAGAGGAGCATGAGGAGAGAGAGAGGAGCAGGAGGAGAGAGAGAGGAGCAGGAGGAGAGAGAGAGGAGCAGGAGGAGGGAGAGAGGAGCAGGAGGAGGGAGAGAGGAGCAGGAGGAGGGAGAGAGAAGCAGGAGGAGAGAGAGAGGAGCAGGAGGAGAGAGAGAGGAGCAGGAGGAGAGAGAGAGGAGCAGGAGCGGAGAGAGGAGAAGGAAGAGAGAGAGCAGCATGGAGATCAAGGAGCGCTGAGCAGGAGGATCTCAGGCTCCAGAGGAGTCACTTTGCAGATCCCAGTGTCAGGTTGATCAACACATTTAATGCCAACCCGACCACAGTTTCCTCGTTCCTGGAGCTTTCGTTACTCACCCTCAGACGTGTTATTTCCCCTTACGATGGCTTCGCTCTCAACTTACTTAAGATAGGTGTTATTTTCAACACATCTCGAAAGTGATGTCAGACTACATGTATAAAGGTGCATCAATTTAGATGAGGGGTTTCCTCGACTACGATTTTGAATAGTCTAATCTGATTAGTCAGGATAGACTAGGCCAGATCCATCAAATAAGATCTATCTTTTATATCTGCGGCTAAATAGTGCCTACTTTAGGAGTCTTTAAGGCGGTTTAAACCAGGTTAATGGTTTGGATCATATATCTGTAAGCCAGGGCCGTGTCTCTGGAGACGGAGAGCTCTGTCAGATTATTCACTAGGAGTGTAACGGTAAACAAAAGTCACGGTTCGGTATGTACCTTTGTTTGAAGTCACGGTACGGTACAGGACGGTACGGTTCATAGTAAAGGGGGAAATTAAAGAAAAACTGCTTGTTTGTCAAAAACGGAGAATGGCCGTAGATCTGCAGCAATGAAAACACCAATAGACTTGGTTATGGCATTTGCCCGTTCCGGGTCTCCGTAGTTACGGAATCGGATTACGGAGTCAGGGTAGTATAATTTGGCTTAACGGTCCGGGGGAAATTCCGACTTCAAGTTTTAAATTCCGCACTGCAAAACAAGCTTTTACATTTGCCACATTAACACTATGTACGCACCGCGGTATATCTCTGTAACCACCCAGAAGTGCCTGTACCGTGACGGGTCGATACAAATACGTGTATCGTTACACCCCTATTATTTACTGGTTATTATTTATTATTTACTGGTTCCTCATTTTAAAAATACATACAAGTTAATAGTTTCAGTGTATAGAGCAGAAGGGGGACTATTCGGTACAGAGTACAGACAGTAGTGTATCCCCCAGCGAGCGGGGTTATAATGGTTTCATACACTGCAACACTTTAGAATTATTTTGGTGATATTGTTCTATCCTTCAAGAGTGGGTCCAGAATGGGCTCTACCTTGAAAGGAAACTGATTGGCTGTTGCTGCTGCCATTACACAAAGGGGTTATCAAACAAACAATAAAGGACCTTTACTGCAAGCCAAACATAACACAGCAAACTGCCCACAGTAGATCGGCTGCAACCACCGCACAAAATACATCGTATAACTTACAGCCTCTCGCCTACAAGCCAAGCAGTGCGGTGTCACTCATTGAACACCCCCCACCCCCGAGCGCTGTGGTATTACCCGTTTACCACCCCCGTCCTCCAAATGGAAACTCCCACTGGTACACACGCACAATGCCCCTGACACAACAACTTATTAGACTATAAAAAAAAATGTAGACAAAATGTCTATCAAAGATTTGAATCCTCGAGGATTCAAGGTCACCCCTGATATAAAAGAAACAGGAGTTGTAAAGTAGGTGTAAAATAAAGTGTTTTAAAGAACAGTTCAGTGGTTGAATTACTGGCAGGAGTAAATTAACATATTGGAATGGGCGGCCCACAGACATAACTTATTAACCAACACGCGGTGGGCCAGCAGCAGCAGCAGAGCCAGATAAGCCTGGGGGTGAATTAATCCATCCACAGGAAACTAACCTCAGACAGTACATAAATCACACAGGTCTCCAAGAGGAGTCGCCATTGGCTGCATTAGAAAGTGCATTCTTTCAAATACTTTCTAACTGTTTTGATAAATACTCGGCTTAAACACGTTAGACTGGCAATATACCGGGGTACAATGGGACTAACCACTTTATGCCTTCATAAAGTTACACAAATAAAACATGCTTTCAAAATCCTCAATGCTACTTTGTGAACATAGGAAGTGACTCCGGGACAACGTATTAGCCAGAAGCAGCAATATTGAGCATAAAGATCGAGGCGTAGCAGAGTCACTTCCTGATCCCAGACGAGGTCTCTACCCAGAAGACATCAGGCCATTAGATTAGCGACCCTGACCTCTACAGTGTCATCATCACACACCTCATGTCACCGCACGAAGGCCCAACAAAGACCTCCTGGCTCGAGGGCACCAGGGAGAACTCATCACCATTGACAAATAACCGGCATTTCTCAAGCCTACTTTAAAACAGTTAGGTGTATTATTTACTACACCATGCCTATAGACCGCAAATGGGGAGATAGCAATGCCCATAAAGATGTTTAATATATCTATAAATCCATTTTCCAGGTATTGAGTCACAGCACAACGTTGCTCTATGAGTCGATCAGCTGGGAAATGTTTATTGTGACACTGAAGAACTTCTGTGGAACGATTTGCTCATAAGCACTGCGTCACACTCACCCCCCCCCCCCCCCCCCCCACACACACACACACACACACACACACACACACAAGTTGAGGACCATAAACCCGCTACTATGCCAGGTTTACTGGCGCCGTATCTTACACACTCAGGTAGCAGACTACTCTAGACCGGTCTGGCGCTTGTGACACACCATTACTCATCATTATGCCAACTGGTAGTTGATGGCTGTGTGGGCGCCATGTTCGTACAGGATCATCTTCACAAGCATCATCTGCCCTGTTGCAGTAGAGGGTAGAAGCCATTAAACCCGTAGTGGGGCCATTTTATATCAGCTTGAAACAAAGGGGAAGTGGAGACGTCCTCCAACAGCCTGATAAGACGAGCGCTGGCCCCAGGAAGTGTTTCAATGGAAGTTCTGTGGTTTCCTTCTCACCAGACCAGTCAGTCACTTCAGAACGCTTCTTTATTCAACCTTAAGTTTACAAGGAGAGCCTTTTGAGCTCAACAACTTCTACTAAAGTGTCCGGAATAGATGGAAACTACAGTTGAAACTGGCCCAAAAAAATGAGAATCCTACTGATTCATTACAATAAATGAATCACGCATTGGGCAGATTATCACATTATCTTTGGATTCAACATCATCTCAGCCTGCTGACCTTTGACACCTTGCACAGGAACATGAAGAGGTGCCCCTTCTGTTATTGCATCAGACAGACGTTAGAGCAGCACCAGCACATCTTCATCAGGAGGAAAAGGTCTGGAGGTCTTCTCTTTAAATAGGCTGACCGGCCCCAGCTATAGCAGGACACCAGAGGGACACACACCAGGGGGACAGCCGGAGGTTGGAAAGAGGACGAGGCTAAATTAAAACCGAGGACCGAGTGGGACGCGAGCCGTGCCAGTTTCTGGCCCCTGACTGCGCTCTGATAAACCTCCATGTTAACATTCTATAACGCTAACAAGGATGAATGAGAGGAGAGCAAATGACGAGGGTTACCACGGGACCAACGCAGGCTATTCTGTTCCCTGGGCGCCTGTCTGGAGAACACAGAGCTACTGTAAGAGATCAGATAGCGCTGATCATTTGGAACTTATAATGAGCCGTTTCAAATCCTTGTAATGCCCTGAATTTCTCTTTACAGAATGTAACCGCATAACATTTTTCTAAGCCGTCGAGTACCGGATTCGTCTTTTATATCTTTCTATGGAAGGGAAGTAAAGGCCACAAGACAATTACAAAAAATGTCAGCTTGAGCACAACAGCTGCACTTGAGCTTAATGGAGCTCAGGTTGGCCAGCGGTCCTAATTGCAGCTGATGCATGGTTCAGTGTTGTTCACCGTCCCACTAAAACACGCCACGCTACGTTGACTAAACCATGGCATGCGAGTGGCGGTTCAAATCTTTCACACGATCCAGGAACAATGATGGCAGGTAAACAGAAAGAATTAGAGGAACAAAAGAGTTTTCCTCAACGTTTGGCTGTGTTGCGCATTTCCCCTGTTTCACCAGAAACAACTTCACACATGAGTCGTCACACTCGCGGCGGAAACAGAAGCGTGTTCAGATGTGTTCCACTACGCTAGTATCCTCCTCTGTGTGTCAGGCTACCACTAGCTTTGGTTATTCAAAGCAGCCCACATGACTGTCTGCCTCTCTCTGCACGCTGCCGCTGCCCGGGGCTGCACAGTACAGACCCTGATCCTCCTCCCTCCATAAAGGGCCCTCGCTCCTCCTCAGTGTCAGGAAGGAGCTGGGAGGACGTCTGACAAAGGGAATGGCGACAGGCTGCTGTGAAACCGACCGAAGGGAGATGCTGGTTCCCATGGAAATCACGCTGAGGGGAGAATCATCACTTGACATGAATCCTGGCCAAAAATAGTGGAGGAAGTCCATCATTTCGCTTCCAAATGCCTGCAAGGTTTACAAAATATGTACTTTATCATAATTATTTTTTGTCACTAATCATTGACTAATTACTGAAACGCTGAATGCTTGGGAACAGATCGCATGGATCAATGCATGGCTTCTTTTAAAACTGGGAGTTGTATTAGTCCATGTAGGAGTGAACCAGGCGATACTGTCACCATCGCTCTGCGACCGGCCTCCCGCTGTTCAGGGAACATGAGGCGGAGCTCCGCCGGTAGCGAGCGGAAAATGGCAGCCAGGATCTGATAAGAGTAATGCGGAAACTGTTGGGGAATGTCGGATGGCAGCGTTCCTGGAAGCCCTCCAGCCGCACACAATGACAAGCTTCAGCCTGACGCAGGGCGGACCCAGCTGGATCTTAACGCCGTCTGAATACGTGGAGCAGGGTCCAAGGGATGGGAACCTGATTCATGTCGTCACACACCTCTCCAATC
The DNA here is from genome assembly GCF_902167405.1 of Gadus morhua. Lineage (NCBI taxonomy): Eukaryota > Metazoa > Chordata > Actinopteri > Gadiformes > Gadidae > Gadus > Gadus morhua. Next base: position 27,721,494 of record NC_044061.1, on the reverse strand, counting down.
CTGCTTATTTGAGACTGATAATAACCTCATTTATATTAATAAATGACAATCAAAACTATTTACCATCACCATTTTCCTGGACAAATTGAGTCTCATGTGGGCGGCACCCAGAGACCCGGTATGGACTGTAGTCATGGGAACGATGGTTTCACCACCGGCAAGGAACACTGAACCGTCAGAGAGCGAACAACAGAGGATCAGAGAGCCGTCGCTGTAGTAGAGGAACTCTGCGTGGCCCCGTCATCGGCCACATGTTGAACACACACAGAGTAGCCCAGGAGGAATGAGCACAAACACCAAGCACAGACTACTTTCCAATCCCAGCTGATGGCGGCCTGCCCTAATTATTATTTACCCGTGGCCGCCTGGCGTCTGACAGGAACATGTGAGCCTGCAGGAACGCAGTCAACAACTGCCTCTGATCAAGGGGGCGTGTCCGGTTGTACGGCAGATGGCTGATTGGACGGCCCCCGTGGTGGTCAGGGGAGGCCAGTACAAACAGAGCAATCCACGTCCTGTGAACGCAGAGCAGGCCGCCCCCCTCCCCCTGCCCAGCCGTAATGAGCCCCTCCCTCGCAGAAGCTGGGCAGCAGTAAACAACAGCCAGGATACGACCTATAGGATGCAGCCGCTGAGATCCGGCCTCAGCCACCACAACATGTGCGTTAGTGGGGCTCATGCCTGCAGCTCCTCCGACGGCCTCTAGGGGCCGGAGAAAGGAATAGGATTTCCTTCTCCATGTTTGCTTGGCTCAGTTAGGATCTCAGTGCTCGTTGGTCTCATGTCCGCGGTCCCGGGGGGCCGTTACATTTCATGAAAAAGTGAGGATTTAATGTGAATTATTTTGCCCTCTGAAGTGTAGGGCGGTCTTTCGTGAAGCTCCTAAACGGACCTTGATCTTTAGCTACGAGCCGCGGAAAACATCAGCACACGGAGGCTGGCTGGAGAAGGTGTGACCCCCTCCCCTCCCCCCCTGCCCCTAGAGGCTGACTGTAGAAGTGTGTGACCCCCCCCCCCACAACACACCACGCTGGCTGTAGTAGTGTGTGACCCCCCCCACAACACACAGAGGCTGGCTGTAGAAGGTGTGACCCCCACCCCCCTGCCCCACAACACACGAGGCTGGCTGTAGAAGTGTGTGAGCCCCCCCCCCCCCCCACAACACAACACACCAGGCTGGCTGTAGTAGTGGATAACCCCCCCAGGTGTTTGGGGGGAATCACACGCTGATGTAAAGGACGCAACTAGTTTAACAGTCTGTAGTTGTAAATAATGCATGCAGGAGAATATTTTTTATCAGGTCATGTTAGATGATGAAATCTACACATGGGCACCATATACCCTTAGATATTGTTATTGCGTTCTTTCCACTTGCAGAGCAGCAACACTCGGGACTGGCAGCATCAAACAACAGATATGTTTCACCACAAACTCAAAGAAAGGCGTACTAAGCCGCGCTCAGCCAGGGCTGAGGCTCTGATGAATTATTAATCATGCAAACATCATCAATTAAGTATTGCGATAGAACGAGTCACAAACACCCTAGTATAAATGACTGGTGGATATCAAAAGATGGAGATTCGTTTTAATAAAAGATGTGGAGATGATTTCCATGCTTGGCCCGTCTATCAAAGGAGGGCTGACTGGAGAAAGGCTCTCAGATGTTTCTGTGGATCCAGTGAGCAGCAGACCTCGGGGCAGCAGCAGCATCACCCCCACACCAGCCTCCGTTCTGTTGTCACCCATTCCTCTTTTTAATTTGTTCTTTCTGGGTTTATTACAAACTGCCATCAGAGTTAAGATTGTCTGAACTAAAGTGATAAAAGCAGTTTAAGTTTCGCCTTTGCCCCCCAGTATTAATTCAACTGTTGAACCACCAGGAATACACAACACAACCAGGACAACACAATCAGAACACAACCACCACAAAAGAACACAATCAACACCCCCTGTGTCACTGTCCCTGGGTTGCTGTGGTCATAATGGTTCCTCCCTCGCTCGTCTGTTGTAGGTCAATGTGTGTTATGTGTTATGTGTTGTGTAACAGCGTCTGGATCACGGTGTATGGAACCCGTCCAGGCTCCCCGAGAGCCCAGGAGGCCTTCCTGGACACACGGTGCGGCCTTCCATGAGCGGCAGACAGGAGGGCTGCTGAGCGGCTGGAGCAACCGCACACTGATTCCTTCTTCACATGTGAAGACCTCCAGATCTTCACAAAAAATATATCTAGAACAAAAACCTATTGATATTTGTGAATAAGGCCTTGAAAATGTGGAACAGCGTATTGAACCGAGAAACGGTTTGTACTAAAGCAGCCGTTCTGGAAACAAGAATAATATCGACCAAGCCATTACAATATACAACAACGCCAAGGTTAACGCAGCACTGTTAGCCCACAAGGTTTAAACACTGGATTGTTAGCCCCGAGTCTGATGACAGATAAATCTCTTTTTTTTATGTACCAAGGAGTGAGCTTTTGTGGTGCCTTTGTTTGCATGCCCTGCATAGCGATGTAAATAGCCACCGCCACCTTGACTAACAAATCAGAGATTTGCTCATCTCACTCCCCGAGTCCCATCATAACCACGAGCACGATGAATGATGAACGAAGTACCACCTCCCTAAAGAGAAACAGCGACTGCAGCAGCCACTGCATTAGATTACAAAACAACAACGATGGCAGAGGGGCCATAAATAGAGGAACGGAGCAATCTGCTCCAGGAGGATAATAAAGGGTTCCAGGCCTCTTCCCGTGTGGCTGGAGGAGTCAGGGAGGGGAGGAGTGCGCCAGAGAGTCACAGAAACACATAGACAACATTCCTCACAGACAGCTAGCTTTATAGGTTGGGCGAGTGGTGGGAATTCTGCTTTCTGTGGACTAAACACTAAAGCCATTGGTTGGGGAGGGTTACCCCAGAGCTAAACACAGCCCAGACTCGTAATTGCCGTCCTTGCGGTTGGCTTCTTGTTTTGGCAGGTCCAGGAATGGTAGCACCGGACGGGGAACCTGAGGAGTGGAGTATCTCCGCCACGCCACAGCGACAGCACGCCCACGATCCCAGGCCTTCTGCTAAAAGAATACTTCTTGTTCTGGAATTGTCTTTTCCCTTCTACTCTTTTTGCATTCAGAATTCCGAGCAGCAGGAATTTGGTTGTGAGTGAAGTCACGTTTCGTTTAAGCAAAGGACTGAAGTTCATTTTCTAATTCTCTTCTCAACCAAAGCACGAACAGGTCAAAAAACTCCCGTCAGACGCAATAAGATATACCATCAGATTAGCATACCAATATTTGTACATAATTGAAAACTCTAGCAACCGAATGACAAAAAAAAAAAAGGCATCCATCAGTGAGCAAGGCCTAACTCAGCAGAATCAGCTCGTAAAGGCAGGATGGTGCTGGGAGGGTGGGGTGCTGGGAGGGTGGGGTGCTGGGATGGTGGGGTGCTGGGAGGGTGGGGTGCTGGGAGGGTGGGGTGCTGGGAGGGTGGGGTGCTGGGAGGGTGGGGTGCTGGGATGGTGTGGTGCTGGGAGGGTGGGGTACTGGGAGGGTGGGATGCTGGGCGCTTTGAAAAGCAGACAGCCCGGGGCTCTCCAGGCCTCTGCTCCGGGCTTGGGGAGGGGGGAGGGGGTTAAACTTAGGCCCATTGCTGCAGAGCTCGGATCGGCAATATCAAATATTCATGAGCAGTCAAACCCAACTCAATAAGTGATGGTGCGAGCACAGACGTGATATATTCCACTTTCTTTGCAACACGGATGGATAACCTAGTTAGAAATGTTTCCTTTGTAGTCCTTCAGCGAGTCTCTTAGCGCTGATGCTGCAACGCTCCAAACTAGCCAAGGAGAAGAAAAACCGACAACAATGGAAAATAATACTGCTAGACTATTGTTAGCGTGAACCAAACAACAAGACTGAAAGAAACCACAGAATAACTTCGAGAGACGGGAATTAAAACCTGATCCTCTGGGGCAATTAATGAACAACTTTCTGTGGAGGAACAAGTTTTTTTTAAATGGCGGAAGACCAAGAAGTTACTGGAAACATTCAACAAAAATAGCAGCACCTGCTGTGCCGCTGGACGGACGGGTAGGGCAGAGGTGTCCGAGAAACAATGAGGAAAGAAATATTACCCTGGACTGAGAACGGGCTGGGATAAAGAACACAGCGCAACGTGATACGACAGCAGGAAGAGGCATGGCTGTGGTTTGGTCCAACAGGTTGAGCTCTGAGCTTTAAGGAGTGTCTGTTGACTGGTTTATGAGTACAAGAGTCTGAACCATTGTTGTACACTCACTGTTCAAACTGTATCTGCAGGGTCGATGGAGGCTTGATGCCACCTTCCACACTTTACTTTTCCAGAATTTGGAATTCTTTGGTATACGTCATAGTTTTTATTATTTTTTAAATGAAGTGCAGCGACTGACAAGAATGAAAGAAGAGCTTCATATCATCACAGTATCGTGTTAGATGGTTGCGAGGTTTGTTCACAGAACGGTGCACTTGTAATAAGGTGCCAGTTCTCTCTGCTACCCTCTTTATGGTGGTGCTAACTGTGTGAAGAAATTTGAACTCTGTGTTCTCATTAATTTGGACGAGGGTATCCAAGACAGAGGCACAGAGCATCTGTTACAAGTGGAGACTCATATTACAGCCAATGTATCAGTTTACAGCACAAGGCTCCACACCCAGATTTGCCTCTTTATCTCTTGTCTTCTTTGTGTTTTGTAGCTTATCTGCTTGAACCATGGCTCCTTCAGAATGCATGGGAGAGTATGTAGGCGTCACCAAGCCAGATTAAGCTTTATGAATAACTAGTTAGTAAAATCTACCTCTGAGATGGACATGTTCTGTTAATATCGAGGTTATACATTTAACCTCTTAAATATAAGAGATAAAGTGTATCTTCTGAGCCCATACCGCTTCACCCACTCTCCAGGAACTGTTCCAACCTCTCATGACCATCTTGTTAAGCGATGGGTTGGACCTAAAGGAATGACCCCAACTCGAGGCAGGATTTGTTTGGTTATTGTATTTCTCACAATTATGACATAACGATTTAACTTGAGGAGACCTTTGCCCTGTGAGCAGAACTCCTGGAGGTGACCCCGTGACCTCTCCTCAGCGCCTCTATCCAGACCTTTCTGTGAGTTCACAGACCGACAGCTGAGCCATGGTGGAGAACACATCTGGCTCTGGTTACCGAGCCCTCGCAGTCTGCCTTCTGCACCGTGTCAACCCCCAACTTTCGTCTGGAAAGGGCAGACTTCCCCCCGGAGCCTCCGACTACATGGAGGTCCGCTCCTCCACCCTGTGAGATGGAGTCACAGCCGTCTGCTGACTGAACCGGGTTGGGTGGAGGTCTGATCCTCCCCCAAGTGGAGTCACAGCCGTTTGCTGGCTGAACCGGGGTGGGTGCTGTTTCTAGATGAGTCTCTACATTAAAGAGGTGATGGGACTGATCAGAATGACATTCAGCAGTTTGTATATATTATAGATTTATTTTTATCCCCTGGCCCAGACATGAGCACTAGTCAACTGATGTTGTAAAAAACATGGCTGTCTGACTCGGGGCTAATGTCAACTATTTTTTTTATTTTGTACTGAAATATCTTCCATTTTATGACAAGTATTGCTGTAGTGTCGAGCAGCGGACTGTTTGAAGGGTACAGACCAAAGCCCACGTAGACAGCGGCAACTGGAATCCAGCTAAAGGCCACGAGAGTCAACATTAAAGCACTCCCAGTGCCACCACTACTGTTAAACCCACTCGACGAGATGCCGAACATCATCGGGTTTGAAAGCGAACTTTTGAATTTCTGGCGTATTTCTTTGTCATTATCTGTGGAGCTGGAGAGTTCTCCTGATCTGAGTGCTCTGTTCTTAACTGGCTGACATTGTACTCGCTAGTTATGCTGTAAACTTCAGGCTGCTGCCGTCCCTAATGCTCATCATTTAGCTCTGTGGATTAGAGTGGTACATACGCTACTGCCACTATACATTACGCATCAAATGTCTTTTTTTTTATAGAATAATCTTAAGGCAAAGCACTATTGAGTGTTACACTCAATAGTTCTTGGATTTTTCATACCTCTATGGACTCAGTATTTTAATTTTAGTGAATTGATTTACATTTGATTATTTCAATCAATATCAATCCTGTGCCAGAACTACCTCAACACCAGTCACACGCAGAACCAAACAAACCATCTTCAGTAGGGAATCAAACTCTACTTATCAGCAACCATCAGACCAGTAGCTCCCTGCAGATCGAGGAGACGTTCGTCTGACAGGAGCTCTGAATGAACCGGCCTGTTCTTTAAAATCAATGGACGGACTACAGGCCTGGGATCGACCGCACTGTACCAGAGATAACGAAGATTTCAGAGGACATGCAGTCCTCTCCTAGATAAAACCAGCCCATTACAGGGCGGCAAGCCTTAACAGAAGCCATACCAAGAGGTTGATGGTTCCAACATTAGTATCAGAACACTTCAGAGGGACTATGTCTCCAGTAGGCTTAGAGTGCTGGTCCTGTAGGCCTGTGGGCTTAGAGTGCTGGTGCTGTAAGCCTCTGGACTTAGAGTGCTGGTCCTGCAGGCCTGTGGGCTTAGAGTGCTGGTCCTGTAGGCCTCTAGGCTTAGACTGCTGGTCCTGAAGGCCTGTCTGTAGGCACTGCTCGCCGGTCCATCTTATTGGCATGAAATAGGGCGGCACCATGGTACGAAATGTTGCTAGTTAAAGATTAATGCATAGAGGCTCGAAGTTTAGGAAACAATCTACACCGCCCTGTAATATTCATCAGGGGCGATCTATAGCCAGTGGAGTGCCGGGTCACCGAAACGATCCTGAGGCTCTCAGTCAGTGGATGAATAAATCACAGCGCGTTCCAGCCTACAGAGCACAGAGACGTGATCCCCTGGGCCAGAGACACTTCTGGACTCCGATATTCTTACCAACACGTACTCACTGAGGCGTTGCTAATGGGACAGGAAGTCCATGTCCAGCTGTGAGGAATATCTGGCTCCAGTAGAGCTCAGCAAGACCCGCCTTCTCTTCACAGTCTGGCCAATCACATCCCAGCACTCTGCTTTCCAAGGCCAAACGACATCTTAGACCGCCTACTCCTTCCAGGGACCGGTCTAGGAGTACCTTCCAGGGACTGGGTCTAGGAGTACCTTCCAGGGACTGGGTCTAGGAGTACCTTCCAGGGACTGGGTCTAGGAGTACCTTCCAGGGACTGGGTCTAGGAGTACCTTCCAGGGACTGGGTCTAGGAGTACCTTCCAGGGACTGGGTCTAGGAGTACCTTCCAGGGACTGGGTCTAGGAGTACCTTCCAGGGAATGGGTCTAGGAACTTGGGTCTACCCTACAGGGACCAGGTCCAGGGTCTGGTCTAGGACTAGCCCGTAGCGTCTGGGTCTTGGTCTTCATGCCCAGTTCCCGTCATTGTTTTGAGAAACGATCAGAAAAAAAGCATTTAAGCCAATAAAAGTTTCAGAGAAGATTTAGCACACAGCCAGTCCCAGAAGTATGGCATTGAAAGAGTTTCCCCAAAAAGGTTCTGCAATATTAATACCACAGCATATGTATATTTCTATAAATGGGACGAGTTTCCAAACCATATTAAAAGTGCATTTAAATACACTGCTTTTCCCTTCATTATTTAAGACAGGATGTTGCATTAGCGTGGGAATAATAATATTCCCTCTCAATTTCCCTGACTCCTTCTGGTTTCAGTCCTGTCACTGAGGACCGTAACTACAGAGGAGAACCCGACTCCTCCAGAGAGGAGAGGAGACGGGGAGCAGAGAGAGGACACAGCAGGGAGGACCATCTCACCTCAGACCCTCAGACCCTGGGCCTTCCAGCTCAACTCTCTCCTTAGACCCTGGACCTTCCAGCAGAACTGTCTTTTCCCCAGGAAGTGGTTAACAACCGACAACTGAAACCATTTCTTTAGAAAACAAGAAAAATGACATTTTCTCAACGCGGTGGGTTCCAAGAAATGCTACGGCGGTTCGAGGTGTGAAGCCGTCATCATTTTAGAGTAAACTTGGCAAGTCATTTATGGGAATTGAGCTTATTGCGCAATCGTTTAAGTGAATGAACCTCCAACTGAACTTGACATAAGTCCCACTGACCTACGAACACAAACACAAACTAGCTTTTATTCTGGACTTTGGCCATCCATTTGAATGAATTCGAAACAACACCCCACTGATTACCGTAACATCAGATCAATATTATTAAGCAGTAACAGAACACAACAGACACAACTACACATTCAATACTGTGACAAATCCCATCCAAACAATTCATTCTGTGATATTTACTGTGAGACACAAAAGCTACTGCATGGAACGATGAACAGGACCAGCTAACGTCAAACAAGCATCAATGTTTTAAAGGTCAGAATAAAAGTGATCTTTAAAGAACAGACACGTTGGTAATCAATGCTCACTCATCTTTCTGAAAGGCTTTGTCGATTTCCAATCAGCTAAAACTATAGTGCTCATGTAAAACCACATTGCATTTATTTTAATACCAGCCCTGAAAACTGTCTCAAACAAGCAAGTAGCTCCTTATTATCAGAACAATGTTCTTCAAAGTAATCGAATTGGCAAATGACTTGGTCTTAGTCAAAAAACATATTGAATGTTTAACAAAGAGTTTTTCAGTCTCCTTCAAACGCATTACTAGACAACATGGAATAAAGTTCCTAAAGGATAACAGTCATGTATAATGTACAATCAATAGATTATAGTAAAGCCATATGCTTGAAGGCAGAGCTATGGTACCAGAGGAGCCGAGGCTTCAGAGTAAAAGCACTTCTTCAGAGTAAAAGCACTACCTTAGGCTTTAATGATCTGGAACAACTCAAGATGGTCCAAACACCCAAAGTGCATCTACTTTGGTGTTCAGCTTGAGTTGATTAGGAGGAACAACAGATGAACCAGCCTTAGCCTGAGGAGAACGTGTTCAGTGCCCACCTGTAGGACGAGTCTGTGGGCTGGTGGGGGAGATGGCCCCAGGTACCAAAGGAAAAGGAATCATGACAAATTAGTTGGTTATACTTCTAGATTTGTAAATCAAGTTGATTTTGGAGGTCAAAAACAATAAGTAAAACCTTATCAAAGTCATTTGATAAGGCCTTATCAAATAATGGCAGCATATTAAATGTTAGAATCCCAAGGTTAGCTCCTTGAAGGGTCTTCACATGAATCCACCAGCTCATCGTTCTATACGGCCTCCCAGAGGGAAACGTCTCACCTGACTACACACAGTTCTGAAAGATAAAGAGAACGCCTACTCCCCTGTCAGGGAAAGACTATATACCTTCACTTTCCTTCGTTTCCCAGATCTAGGGCAATGTCAGTCATCTGGGTCGTGTACTCGCACGGAATTTGAGATCATCTTAGTCATTGTGGTGAGCAAGGCAATCAAAGTTAACGCACAATGTTGGTGCAAAGTTCAAAGTGTTGGGTGGCATCAGTAACACGCACATGATATAGTGGGCCAAACAGACGTGACCTTTTGGTTGAGGATTATCCCCGGTAATGTAATGCATTATCCTCTCTAAAGGGACACATAATTGTATTTTAAGCACAAAGCATTAACATCAGATGGCATCACAAGCCTAGAAAAATAGACTGTAAAGGCAATTACTTCCCCACTATCCATGTCCATGCCGTAATTAAGATTGTTTTGAAGCGTTTACCTGCTTTATGGTACTCTATTAATCATCTTATACTATACTCCAGCTCACTTTATTAAGCTCGTAAAGTCTCCATCGTTCTGCCTCAAAAGCCCTCAAATCAGCAGACCTCAGATCAGCAGACCTCAGATCAGCAGACCTCAGATCAGCAGACCTCAAATCAGCAGACCTCAAATCAGTAGACCTCAAATCAGAAGACCTCAAATCAGAAGACCTCTCCCAGCCTCAGTCCAGATTTCTGCTCTGTTCTGCTCTTCTCCAAGGCTCCCCGGGGGTCCTTCTTACACCAGGTGTGAGCGGCTCTGAGAAGTATCTAGCAGAGGAGATTTGCGTTGACTGCCAACGGAAGGCCGACCCGGCAGTAGGAGCTCTCCTCCTCCTCCTCCTCCTCCTCTTCCTCTTCCTCCTGACTACGCCCACGGGCCAGAAGCTTCCTCCTGCAGCACGGAACTGTCATGGTGATGCAGGATGGCTCACCAGTGGGGGGGTTTAGTCTCTCTGATTCGTTGTCAACACCCACACAGCAAGAGTCAGAATACGGTCTGCCGATGTAGAGACTAAAGAGGAGCGATCGGAGACAATGTGAACAAATTGATGATTGATACCTGGCAGAACCGTAGCATTCTGAGAGGACTACAACGGCGGAGTAATAAGAAGATATGAAGAGAAATACACAGAACGACACCACCAATCTGAAGGATGTGTGTATACTATCAGAGGGCTCCAAACTCATTATAAATATGCTTATCCATACACAATAATCCATGAAAGAAACAGAATATATACCACCAGGAGGAAAGTCATTCCTACATTCAGAGAGAGATGAGCGAAATGTCTTTACGGAATCAAGTCAACAAAATGTGGACATTAAGTTACGACAATCATCTGACATTCGTGCACACACAAACACACGCACATGCGCACGCACACACGCTAGAGATAAGGGGTGAAGCGATGAGCTAGGTGTGGTCAAGGTGCCAGGGTGGGCTGACTTGAACGAGACCCACCGGCTCATCCTGAGAGGCTCTGGGTGCAAACAAATGAAGGTTCCCTTTTCAAAGTTGATATCAGAGAAATGTCTTGTGTGACAATGCGCTGCAATTCAATGAATAAACCAGTAGTCGTTAAATCAGTGACACGTTCACGGGCCACTCTGACCTGCTCTTCATAAGACTGCAGTCATCCATTATTCACCGGGCAAATAAAACACCAGGGGGCTTCTGCTGCTATCCCTTGGAGACCTGAGAACTCAAACAGGCCTTAAAGCCGTGCGGGGGTCTGCACTCACGTGGCCCAGGTTGACGAAGCTGTGCTTGCTGGCCACCTGCTCGGCGACCTCCTGGCCTCCAGGGATCTGGACGGCCCAGGTGTTGGTGTAGATCTTCTGGCAGAACGCTGGTCCCAGTCCTGACACAAGTAAGACCAGCAGCGTGGGGCCCAGGAGGGACTGGACCGGTCCGGCCCGGGGGCCTGTGGCCAGCGATGAGGGGCCACAAGCCATGGGTTCAGGAGCAGCGATCTGAGTTCAGGGGCCCTACGGCCGGTAGGTAGAGCAGGGGGCGAGAAGGGACAGTCACTGCACACCTGAGGAGACAGAGAGACGGTCAGAGGAGACAGGCATCACAGACAGACATCACACCCTGAGGAGACAGACACTACAGACGGTCAGAGGAAACAACATCTCATCTGTCTGATTTTGTCGAATCCGCTGCCGTGAGTGAGATATAAACTGACATCAACGTTAACGGCGTCACCAAGTGGGGGATTGAACCTATATCATAGCAGTAGACACTTGACGGGGGATTGAACCTCCATCATAGCAGTAGACACTAGACGGGGGATTAAACCTCTATCATAGCATTAGACACTTGACGGGGGATTAAACCTCCATCATAGCAGTAGACACTTCAGGGGGGATTGAACCTCTATCACAGCAGTAGACACTAGACAGGGGATTAAACCTCTATCATAGCAGTAGACACTTGACGGGGGATTGAACCTTTATCCAAGCAGCGGACACTTGACGGGGACCCGACCAAACCCCTACGGAAGAAAAAACCTCCTGGTCGTTTCCGGATCTCGTTGCTTAAAGGGTTCCGTACGACAGCGAATTGGAAGTATAAACTCTTACTTTCTTTGGAGGTTTTATACCAGATATAAAAACTTGAGTTAAGAATATGAATGATGCAATAACAATAGTGCCCTCTGCAATTTAATAAAAATGGCATCACAAGGAGGTTAATAAGCTTTTGAAACCCAGATACGAGGTAATGGAGCCAAGTTACATCATCAAAAGACCTAAAGTAAAGGCTTTCCGTAAAGGCTTAAAGACAGACTTTAAGTGTGAACCATTTTCTGTATGATAACGATTCACTGAATTGTCTTCAAAATTAGGGCGGTCTTGTCTTGTTAGACGACAGAATTAGTGGCCAGAATTGATCACACTAGTTTTCGACAGCCAAATGGAGGCAATCTTGATTAAAGCTCTTCTTTAAATAATGCTTTGGACATCCAATTTCCTGCCACATAATTCATAAGCCCAATAATTCTTATTTCATACTTCCAGACCATCAGCCACATAATCATATTTCATAAACCAGATATGACTGCTTCATGTGCCACATACTTCCAAAGACAAAAGGGATTTTCCCCCCAAAATAGGCCGATGTTGGCATGAAATGCTGAAAATGAAAGCCTGTTTAAATGTTAAGTACAAAAGAATGGTAAATCTTGTATTAATGTGATGCCATCCAACCAGCCAGTAATTAGAGCTCAGAACAAATCCATGAATCCACAAAAAAAATTTACATTTGTTGAATAAAAGAAGAAACCTCTTTAACGACACATTACCTTAGATTAAGGAGTCCTTAGTGAGTAACCATCTGAGAAAGGGACATTACCTTAGATGAAGGAGACCTTAGTGAGTAACTAGTGCTGGTACTACTGGGTATATGTGGGCTGATGTTTGCCCAAACCAAACACTCAGAATCAACAGCATCGTCCACTGGTTCACCTATTGATCTCCTTCTGGGAGGAACTGCTCGCTGTAAACATCCAGCAGCAGTCTGAGCAGAGCCGACTGGCTGCCGACCCGAGACACTGAAGGTGTTCCCGGGGTCAGCTGATTAATGCCCCTTAGTAGATCCCTGGTCGGTTCCCAACCTGCCCGGGTCTAGTTTAGGGGCCCGCTGAACGCCCCGGCCCCCAGCCCTCCGTTACCCAACGGGTCAGGGCCAAGGTCCTGTCTGGACTGGGACTGGACTCAACAACCCTTCTGTAAACAGTGCACAAGCTTTAGAATTGAACATTGAATAATTCACGCGATCCATGTTGACCGTGACGGAGAGTGGGTTATAGCCATCGCTTCAGAAGAAACCTTCAGAAAAGACTTTCCCCTTTGGCTTTGTGATCAATACAGCGTGTTCTCTGGAACCCTGACACACATCTGACAAGTGTCAGACCATTGTCGGACAGGTGTCAGACCTGGTCTGACCCACGGACGCAAAACCAGCAGATCCCTGTAGGCATCGTACTGGAGGGCCCTAAACCAATAACACCAGTACGAGATGGTGGGCAAACATACTGCTGTTGAATCGTTCAATTATTCTGTGGATTCAAATCAATGCGTGTTGAAGTAATCTTTACCGATTGAAAAAGACAGGGACATGAATCAGCCTCTAGGTTAATAAAGCGGGTGTTCATGGTAGGGCCCGGCCGATATTGATTATTGAGTGCCGATGCCGATTATTTTCAGAGAAAAATTACGATTACATCGGCCAATTAAAAACAAAACATAAAAAAGCATATAAAACATAGTGTTTGATACCTTAAATATACTTTAAACACTTTTGACGAATATGTGAATTGAATGCAGAACCTTTGAGTGTGTTAGAATACATTTACAGTCAAAAATTAGTGTAATGTAAAATGTAAAATAAATAACTAACTCCCAATGTGCTGCGCTCATGAGCAGTGACTAACACGTGCGTGCTGAGCAGTATGGTCCCACCGTTAGAGTCTACAGTATAACAAATTAACATGGCCTGGGACCTAAAGAAAAACAGGCACAACATGCTCAAACAACGCGTCTTGTGTACATTGTGAGGTGAGCGAGCAGCTGCCTGAGCGAGCGTGCTTTCATGTTGTACGGTAAAATTCAATCTCCTCTTTTTTACTCCAGTAAAAGTTGTTAGTTAGCAAGGCGAGTAGGAGCGCAATCTGCAGGATACTAAGCGCAATAACATTTCTAAAAAATAATAATAATAATAGGTTGTAATCGGCGTCTTTTTGGCAGATGATTATTTTCAAAAAGGCTATAATCGGCCGATTAAAACGGCAGGCCGATTAATCGGTCGGGCCCTAGTTCATGGTATAGCTCACAGGGCTTTATGGTTAATAAAGCCCGTGTTCAAGGTATAGTGGGCTGATGGTTAATAACGCATGTGTTCATGGTATAGCTCAGAGGGCTGATGGTTAATAAAGCCTGTGTTCATGGTATAGCTCAGAGGGCTGATGGTTAACAAAGCATGTGTTCATGGTATAGCTCAGAGGGCTGATGGTTAATAACGCATGTGTTCATGGTATAGCTCAGAGGGCTGATGGTTAATAAAGCATGTGTTCATGGTATAGCTCAGAGGTCTGTTGGTTAATAAAGCCTGTGTTCATGGTATAGCTCAGAGGGCTGATGGTTAATAACGCATGTGTTCATGGTATAGCTCAGAGGGCTGATGGTTAATAAAGCCTGTGTTCATGGTATAGCTCAGAGGGCTGATGGTTAATAAAGCCTGTGTTCATGGTATAGCTCAGAGGGCTGATGGTTAATAACGCACACGTTCATGGTATAGCTCAGGGGGCAGATGGTTAATAAAGCCTGTGTTCATGGTATAGCTCAGAGGGCTGATGGTTAATAAAGCCTGTGTTCATGGTATAGCTCAGGGGGCTGATGGTTAATAAAGCCTGTGTTCATGGTTCAGCTCACAGGGCTGATGGTTAATAACGCATGTGTTCATGGTTCAGCTCACAGGGCTGACCACGTTCCTTCTCTCTTTGACCCCATGACTCACGTCACGGCCGTGTGTTTGGCTTTCAGTGTGCCCAGAGGGAGAGGCGGGCCGCGTTCCTGTTTGGGGTTTAAATCTGATAAAGTTCAGGGAAACAGACGTTTTGTTGACAGCAGTGGCTTGTGTCTAGACGTGGTCACAGCCATATAACGACGGCTGACCAGTAAGACGCAACATGGCCAAGCCCAAGGAAACCACAACGCAGCAGCGTCCTGCTAGAGAAGGGAGGGGACCTTTACGGGCGGGCGGGTTTCACCGGTGGGAACTTCCCAGAAGTGTTGGTAGAAACAAACAAATTCAGGGACAGAGAAATAGAAGGAGACGTACAGATCTACCCACACGCGTGAGGTCTTCATACTACTGAAAGAGTAGAGTCGGCACTTCACACCGAGTCTGAACTGTATCTCACTTCTACGCTATTTATTATATATTATGTCCATATTTCAATCATTTGGCATCTTTGTCAGTCTTTGTCAACATTATATAAATGTTTTCTTTGCAAAATGATTGTTATATCTAACAACATTCTATGCTATATCAAATAATCTGATATAAGATATCTGAATATCTTCCACAATGGGTTTGTGTATCCAACACATTAGCCACATTGTAGCACATGAATATTTGAGAGCTAGTGACCTCTGGGTACATACCAGTACTCAGAACCAGTGACCTCTTGGTACATACCAGTACTCAGAACCAGTGACCTCTGGGTACATATCAGTACTCAGTCAGAACCAGTGACCTCTGGGTACCTTTTCCATCAGGCCCACTTGTGTCTTTCCAGCCAGAGGCTTTGGTTCCCAGTGTACTCCTTCAACACCTGACTGGTGACGTGTGGTTCCCAGTGTACTGAGTGTACACCTGAGTGCTGTTGGTGTGACCAGCTGGCCATCAGCTGATGCCATTATGACAGCAAAAATTCACTCAAGAGAACCTTTGACCTTACTGTCCAGAGACCGCAACATGTTTGCAATCCAACAACGACTGCACCTAGATTCATAATCCAGGATAATCCTCTCCACCACCGTATTTTCACATGAAAAGTCAACATATTGAAAGAAAATACATAATTAATCAGTAATCAAAAGAAAGGAAAATGTTACAAAATACAAGGGGCTCACCATACGCACAGAAAACAACCTTCAGATCACAACTCTGTTGAAACTGACAGCGTGTCAACATTGTGATTGTTGGGATCATTGTTGGGACTGGATTAGTTTCCAATTTGTTTGAACGACCGTTGAAAAAGAAATCTGCCCAAATAGCAATTAAATCCCGCACAATTTCTGCAACCTACACACAGCAAACATGATGATATGAAGCATTGGGATAACTATAGCTGCTGAATAATATCCTGCATTACAATATGGTCTGTATTCTTTCCTCGAAAGATTAAACATCCAAATATACTTTTATAATTCAGAACCAACCGGAAAAAAAAACATTAAACACAATTATGGAGTAGAGGAATGTTGAAATAAAGCCGTCCTCAGCAAATAAAACGAGTTTGTATTTCTATAGATATTACAAAACAACGCCTGTAGCATATCGACTGATGTTTCTATATACTGAAGTTTCTACTGATGTTTCTACCTCTGGGTACACATACCAGTACTCAGAACCAGTGACCTCTGGGTACCTTTTCCATCAGGCCAATTAGGTCTTTCCAGCCAGAGGCTGTGGTTCCCAGTGTACTCCTTCAACACCTGACTGGTGACGTGTGGTTCCCCAGTGTACTGAGTGAACACCTGAGTGCTGTTGGTGTGACCAGCTGGCCATCAGCTGATGCCATTATGACAGCAAAGAGAATTACTGATGTTTAAACATCAACAACCAAGTTGTTTTGATAAGAAGCCCATGCTTTATCTGGAAAAACATACGAAGACAGTCAGTAAAATGCAATAAAGTTAATCCTCTGAACCGAGCGAACAACAAATAAAGCCGTACCCTGAACCTCAGAAACGATAATTTCTACTGGATAAACAAGTCGTTTAGTTCCAGATAGAGGAGGTCAGATAGTCGGAGATCTGCCCCGACAACCTGCCCTCCCAGACACACAACCTGCCCTCCCAGACCCACAACCTGCCCTGCCAGACCCACAACCTGCCCTGCCAGACCCACAACCTGCCCTGCCAGACCCACAACCTGCCCTGCCAGACCCCAACATTCACTCACAGACGCACAACCTGCCCTCACAGACACACAACCTGCCCTCACAGACCCACAACCTGCCCTCAAAGACCCACAACCTGCCCTCAAAGACCCACAACCTGCCCTCAAAGACCCACAACCTGCCCTCAAAGACCCACAACCTGCCCTCACAAACATACAACATTCACTCACAGACCCACATCCAGCCCTCACAGACCCACAACCTGCCCTCACAGCCCCACAGCATGCACTCACAGACCCGTGACTGGAGCCCCGCTGAGCGGCTCCTCCGCCGGGCGACACGTCGGGGATTCTTCCGCCTTCTCTGCAACAACTTGACGTAAATAAAGCCGCCTGACAAACACAAACACGTGGCTCCATCCCTCATCCATACCGAGTTTTCCTACATGTTGACAGATGATCCGGTCAGCAGGAAAGCGGAATGAGGAGGAGCAGGAGGAATACCTCCGCACCGACACAAGGACCGGGTCCACGTCACCCAGCCGCGGGTTAACGGGCACCGCGACGCACACAGACGCACCGCGACGCACACATCCACGGACCGCGTCCCCCCGGAGCCCCGCGGTGCCAGGCAGCAGGGCCAGGCGACGCGGAGAGGTTAACGCTAGCTTAGCGGACCCGTCAGGAGCCACAAATAAGTCGGGAAACTTTGCGTCGATCACTCACCAGCTGTCCTCACATGGCGCGGCGTGTCGCGGTCCGCGTCACAGTTCTCCGCCGCCGTGCGACCACACCGGAGAATAACGGGGAGAAGATAACGCTGAATTGTTGATTATAAATAGTCATGATACCCCCCCCACCGCCGACTTAGACCGCTAAGTACAACCCCCAGGAAATACGTCACTGCGATGGAGAAACTGCACATCTACTTGTGGATGGCTCGTGTCGCACTCTAACAGCGCCCCCTGGTGTCAGAGCGCAGCATCACACGCAGAGGGCAGCCTGTTTATCCTGAGGTTCAGCGTGACAGCGTCTGATTGCCTATAAACATTATTAAACAAATCGTAGTTTTGGTTGATCTATTTGACCTATTTTAAGTTAGTTTGAAAACACCATATCTTTATGCAGAAGTATTCATCAAGGGCACCTGGTCAACCACCATAAAGTACTATTTCGATATCTGCTGTACAGTATGTTGTTTATGTGATAAGAAATAGCCTGTAGGCTTACTAGCAATAATATATAATACCAGGGAATTCCATAAAGAAAAGTGATTTTAAAAAGAACCATAGGTATGACACTGTTCAAAACAAAATCTTTATTCAAATTACAAATGGGACAATGATATATAGAGTCAAGGGACAAATAAATACAAATGTGCTGGAGGAAGTTAATCTATTAGCCGTAGCAGAATCCATGCAGCCAGGAAACAACGGGCGAGTCTGTCTGCTGATCTGGAGGCCGGAGCCCCGTTCCTCCCTGTGGACACACAACAATATTAATACAACAACACAACAGCATCAAGCAACACTACAAAACAACATCATCAAAACAACATAACCACACAACATCATTAAAATACAACAACACAACCACACAACAATATAATACAACAACACAACATCAATACAATACAACAACGCAACATCAATACAATACAACAACACAACATCAAGACAACACAACATCAATAAAATACAACAACACAGCATCATCAATGCAACAACACAACACAACATCATCAATACAATAACACAACATCATCAATAGAATACAACAACACAACACCATTAATACAACAACACAACTACCCAACATCATCAATACAACAACACAACAACATTAATACAACAACACAACATCATCAATACAACAACACAACATCATCAATACAACCACGCAACACCATCAATACATTACATCAACACAACACAACATCATCAACACAACACAATCATGGCCTCAGACTGCAGCGCCCACATGGAGCCCAGTGTGTGTGTGTGTGTCCCCTCTCAGCCCCCAGAGGGTCCGGCCGCGCCGTGGTCCTGAAGAGGCCCCGCCCCCCCGCCCCCCCTCACCTCTCATCTCCAGCAGCACGTCCCCCTCGTACTGGACCAGGCCCAGGGCGTGGCGCTGCCGGCCGTCCAGCTCCGCCCACTGCTCCGGGGTCACGGCCCAGGCCTGCTCCCCGCTCAGCCAGGACAGCTGGGCCGCGCTCAGGACCACCTGCAGAGCAGAGGGGGTCATCATCTCTATATGTATGCAAACAGATCTGTTTCAAAAGATGTTTTTTACACTTCCAAATATGCCCGTCTTATGCACGTCTTTATCCCGGTATGGTCCGAGCGTTTAAACTGCCCGAGGTAAATTGCCGGCTTGAGCTAGCACCCCAATTTACCCTCCCGGAACCTACACACATTGGCAGTTTCATTTTGATGTAAAGGCTTGGGTAGAGGTGTTGCTGCGTTGTCTAGACAGAGACAACGCAGCAATATCATCATGAGTAGTTATAGCTGAAGAAGTGTTCATGAAGTCTACGCAATACTATTGTATAGCCTACTATTGTTGTTTTTATAATTGCCATTACACTATTTTCCTCAAATTCATGTGCTGAATAGTAATAATAATAATAATAATAATAATGATAAATAAAAAAAATTATTTAGCGCTAATAATAGTATATAATAATAGTGACCTGGTTGTGCGTGCTTGCGTGTGTCTGTTGGGTTATCTGGATTATATAGGATGTAGCAAGCAAGTGATAACCAGTGATAACCAGATAAAACAGTGAAAACGGCGAGGTGCTGACCATCATGGGAGAGAAGGTGATGCAGGCGCATTAAACGAAGACGGGGAGAGATGATGCGATATACGAGAAAGACGCAGAGAACCATTTCTTACGGGAAGGAGCGACCGTACTGGCTAAGCATATGAAAAGGTAGACGTATGTTGGGAGGCCCTTTGTGTGCCGCATGAGGCGCTTTGTTGTTGTTTCAACCTGAATATTGGTGGTATCCATACAGGGTCTTACCGCCATCTTCTTGGGGGGGATCAGGGGAATGGCTTCCAGTGTGAGACCCTCTATCTGCTCTCTCACCAGGGAGGACAGCGCCATGTCCTGCAGCCCCGCTGACCCCAACACACACAGAGAGAGTCACCACGCAGCCCATCCAACACCCCCCCCCCCCCCCCCCCCCCCCATTAGGCTCCTCCCCCCGGCACCCGGCCTACCTGCCAACGTCCCGATCTCGGTGAACACCTCGGGCCCCCAGCCGGACACCACCCCGAAGGCCTCGGGCCGGGACAGCCGCCCGGTCAGGGCCTGAAGCTGCTCCTCTGAGCAAGGCAGCACCACCTCCCGCAGGAACAGGACAGCCAGGCTGCCGGTTCAACACACGTTACGCTCTGATGGAGTACAGGCGCTTTCTCTAGCTGGGACATTCAATCCGTTAGTTGCTACGGTAACGAGCGGTTAGAATGAGCGATCTGCACAGCACCCTCTAAAGAAGATCAGTACTTTTCTCGCTTGGGAATACATTCTTACATCTGCTCATTAGCGTGAGCGATTAATGAGGACCGGGGGTTAATTAACCGACACACACGACTCCTAACGACCCCTGGCCCCGGGAGCCATCGCAGATGAGCTCTGGCCCCCACCGTGTGTTAACTGTTTCTCGCTGCTCAAGAAGCCTTCAGGGGGGGTCCCTCTACTGAGGGGGGGGGTCCCTCACCTGAGATTGTAGGCGTCGATCCGGTTGATCTCGGGGGGGTGCAGGCCGCAGACCAGCCCCCCGAGCGACGCCAGGTCCGGCGCCGTCAGCTGCTCCACCCTCTGTCGCCGCTTCCTCAGGACACTCACGACCACCGCCCTCATCTGATAGGACGAGACAGCTGTCAGCCTGATGTCCTGCAGGCCCCGCCCCTACAGGCACCCCCCCCCCCCCGCCCGCCCCTGTCCCCTCCCCCGCCCCGCTCACCTTCTGGGGATCCAGGCTAGAGCTGGGCGACTAATCGATTTTTAATCGTAATTCGATTTATGGTTTAGGACATTTTTAAAGAAGCAAATCAATCAAAAAAATTATATGTATACATATATATATTTAAAAACATAAAATAATAAAAGAGTAAAATATCAACATGGCAGCATGAGCTGAATAAAGTGTGTAGAGCTTGCTTGAAGTCTGTGGCAAACCAAAAGCAGCAGCACAACACATTTATTCCAACATCTTAAACTGAGGCATGAGTGGGTATTTTTTGGCCAAATCACCCAGCCCTACTCCAGGCCCCGTCCCCGTCCCCCCCGCTACCTTCTGAGGGCTCCAGGCCCCAAGGGCCCCCAGCTGCTCCAGGACCCCCGGCTGGGCGAGCTCTGCCTCCTGCAGCTCCCTCTCGCCCATCTCGGTGACCACCGCGCCCAGCAGCAGGAGCTGCTCCGCGCTCAGCTCCCTCGCTGGACCCAAGACCTGGAGGAGAGACGGGGAGGCTCACTCAGAACACGCTGGTTCATTCTGTCTCTCTGTTTGTATGTGTTTGTGTCTGTTTGCAGCTGTGTGTGCGTGTGTGTGTGCGTGTGTGTATCTGTGTGTCTGTGTGTGCGTGTGTATCTGTGTGTCTGTGTGTGTGTGTGTGTGCGTCTCAGTGTGTATCTGTCTGTCTTTGTAGGTGTGTGTGTGTGTGTGTGTGTGTGTGTGTGTGTGTGTGTGTGTGTGTGTGTGTGTGTGTGTGTGTGTGTGTGTGTGTGTGTGTGTGGGTGGGTGTGTGTGTGGGGGCCCCAGATGCCAACATGATTACAGCCCATTGATTCGGGGCCAAGTATTGATCAGACGTGTTGGCCGAGGATTCGGCCAACATTCCACCCAGTTCAGTTAGCGTCAGGTCTTGAGCCACCGGCTGCTCAATATATTTGTCAACACAACAAGCGTAAGAAAGGTCAGATCAATACTCTGTCACCCAACATGACGTTTTATTAAGAAAACAGTGTCGGATCCAGCTATGTGTCCCTGGAAGGCTGAAGTGACCACAGACCCCCCCCCCCCCCCCCACAGACCTGTCTGAATTTAACCACACCCACCTGTCTGTAGCCCCACCCCCCCTCACCTTTCTGTACTTTAACCACAGCCCCCCCCACCCACCCACCTGTCTGTAGCCCCACCCCCACTCACCTGTCGGTACTTTAACCACAGCGCCCCCCACCCACCCACCTGTCTGTAGCCCCACCCCCCCTCACCTGTCGGTACTTTAACCACAGCGCCCGGCGTTGCTCCGGGCTCAGGGACTTGTCCTGACCAATCACGTCCACACACAGCCTCAGATCCTCCGGGGTCATTCGGCTCAGCTGATTGGCCGTCCAGGCGGAGGGAGTGGTCCCTCTGATGTCCGCACAGCTTGGGACCGGGACTGGGGAACAGGAGCACGGTGACACACTGGTACTGAGGGCCGGAGCTCTGACTGTGGAGGCAGTCCGCTGCTCATCAGGGACCAACAGTGAACGGTGAACGGACTGCATCTATACAGCGCCTTACAAACCAGCGGCCGCTCAAAGCGCTTTACAATGCTGCCTCACATTCACCCACTCATGCACACATTCACACCCCGACGGCGGAGTCAGCCACTCAAGGCGAAAGCCAGCTCGTCAGGAGCAGTCAGGGGGAGGTGTCTCGCTCAGGGACACCTGGACACTCACGCTAGGAGGAGCCGGGGATCGAACTAGCAACCTTCAGGTTACCAGCCACCCCGCTCTGCCTCCTGAGCCACATGCCGCCCCCCAGTGGCTTAAGAAGGATCTACACCAGGCCGCAGACATGTGGGTTCAGACATGTGGGTTCGGACATGGTGGTTCAGACATGTGGTGTCCATGGTTACCAGAACATCAGTAGTACTACGAGCTCCAATGACAGAGACCTTTGGCTCTCCTGCTCCGTGGCCTGACGATCCCTCGCAGCAGGCCGTCCGTGAGCTCTGCCCGTCGACGGGGGTCCGTGCAGTGGGCATCACAGGCCCTTCCCGCCCTCGTCTCCTCCCAGCGCCGCTGCGCCACCAGCACCTGCTCCACCGCGTCCCGGGTCAGCACGGCCTGACCGGGACACCCCACACAGCAGGAGACAGGTTGAGCATTCACTGAGAAGCCTGGTCAGCCATGATAGAGCTTATCATGGCTCGCGCGCGTGTGCGTGTGTGTGTGTGTGTGTGTGTGTGTGTGTGTGTGTGTGTGTGTGTGTGTGTGTGCGTGTGTGTGTGTGTGTGTGTGTGTGACAGTGTGTGAGCGAGTGTGTGTGTGTGACTGTGTGTGAGTGTGTGTACTCCAGCAGCTCCTCACCAGGGGGATAGAGTTGATCTGCTTGGCCGACAGCGTGAGGACCAGCC
Source organism: Gadus morhua (assembly GCF_902167405.1). NCBI lineage: Eukaryota > Metazoa > Chordata > Actinopteri > Gadiformes > Gadidae > Gadus > Gadus morhua. The sequence continues at coordinate 27,698,240 of NC_044061.1, read as the reverse complement.
GTCCTAGATGTTCCACGTCCTGGACCTCCCACTTGGACGGCTCCCTGGGGAACAGCACAGTGAGGCTCAATCAGTAACGCAGCACATGAGGATGTCTGGTGGGGAACGGCCACTGGGCGGCTGCTCCCTCAGAAACCAGAGGATTCATCTGGAGATCATCCATTCACTGAACTGCTTCTATAACGTTGTTATACTGCTGCAGTAAAGTCTGCCGTACGGTGAAATTCAGATGGGGAATACAGTAAAGGTCATAGAAGCGTAAACACCACTAGAACAGGAAGTAGACTCTAGTAGTGATTTATAAACAGGAGGTAGATCCTCTAGTGGTACTTTATAAACAGGAAGTAGACCCTATAGTGGTACTTTATAATGTGGCAGCCTGAGATACCCCCCATGCCCCCCGGTCCAGTACCCCAGCAGGGTCCTCTCTCCCAGCAGGGGCCCCAGGCCCCCCAGGGGGTCACTTGGCCAGCAGTAGCCCCTCAGGTCGTCCAGCCGCACGATGAGGGCCTCGCGGTCCACCAGGGCCAGAGTCCCCCGCTCCAGGAAGGGGACCAGGGGCCCCAGCAGGTCCAGGCTGTCCCCCTCGAGGGCCCCTTCAGCTAGGGCCCTGGGGGAAGCCTGCAGAGACACAGACAGACCTGTGGTGGGACGGGGGCAGAACCTCACAGGAACATTGTGATCTGGGTTCTGTCTTCTCTTCTGCCCTGATGATGCTTAGAGGACAGTAGGTACGGTTTAGGGTCTAGTTACGCTCCTCACTCTATGACTGTCACAGAGCCACTATTGGTAGACTAATCGTGTCTCTCCTGCTGTGTGTCAGTACCAGGACAGAGTGTCTCTGTGTGTTCAGTACCAGAACAGAGTGTCTCTACTGTGTTCAGTACCAGAACAGAGTGTCTCTACTGTGTCAGTACCAATCCAGACTGTCTGTAATGCAGTGTGTTGTTGAGTCAGTACCAGGACGGTCAGGGCCCGCTCGGCTAGGTGCATCTGCTTGTAGCGCGGGAGCGTCAGGAACGCCGGGAGGTTCCTCCTGAGCAGGACCAGGATCCGGGTCAGAGACGTGTTGGAGAGCCGCTCGGCCATGGTGACGCTGGAACAGAAGACTCGTCCGTTCAGAGGTCAGACCACGGGGACACACAGGTAGGATCAGGGCTTATGCACAAAGGATCAATCGTTGCTGGTGAATATGAATATATTATGATAAGCATTCTTACGGTAACGCTGCAGCGAACCAGGGGTGGAGATCATCCAGGCTGATCTCCGGGTGGATTCTCAGCTCTTCCACGATACATTTCCTCTGGTTGAAAAATAAACACATACATGAACCTTGAGTTTAATTATTCAAATATATTCATATTATTTGTAATAATATTTGAGTTAAATAGAAATGCTCAGCATTTATTTTATGAGATTTAATTATATTTATACATAATGTAAATGTATGCATATATTCGATGTGTATGGGTTTGGGTGTAACTTTTTTTACTCACCAGAGCCGGTCTTATAATTTCAGGAAGATCACTGACCAACTTAACTAACTTTGAAAAGTCTGTGTCATTGTTCCAAAGCCTAAGCCAATCACAGCTCATTCCACCGGTCATGTGACCTAGATCCCTACAACCAAAAGACATGACATGTTTTGATCGTATGATGGATGGTTTGGATTGAACAGAGGATGGAAAGGGGTTTATTCTTACTGAACCAATTCTCTGCTGATGTTTTTAACTTCTTGGATCTTCTTGAACAGCAGTTGGGCCTATTAAAGAAATACAAATATAACCCTTTGATCAGCTTCATAATTAAGAACACTCTGTCTTCCCGAGCATCATTTGTAGCTATGGGCTGTTGTAGTCCTTGCAACAGGTCGTTTGCGTTCGCCCTTCTTTAAAAGATCCAAGCGACTTTTAAATGTTATAACCCGAAACCTGTGAATTTTTCTGAAGAAATCACAAATGAAAAGTCTTCAGAATCATCCTAGACGCTGACCTCCAAATTGCACTTATTATGTTCATGATTATCTCAAAATGTCATGACATTCAAAACCTTTCCCCGCACGAAAGCGAGCTATAATAGTATCCAGAAAAATGAAAGAACTGCTAATTAGCTTCTTATTATAACAACAGCGAACAATAGTGAACACAAAGGAAACTCTAAAGGGAACAAAGCGCTATTCCTCCTTGGTGACAGGATGAATGTGGTCTGGGTGCTATGCTATTCCATCAGGCAGCCCGCCCTGGCTGGGACAAAATGGCTTTGAAGCGGCCATTACTAATTCATAACGACGTGTGGGACGATATTGTACCACATCCAAACTAATTAGCGTGATGGTGATTGATGCGTGCTGCGTGTTCATATCCTCAACGTCTCGCTTGAAGCATAGCCAATGAGCTGCCGCTGAATGGGAGTCTGGACCTCACCAGCACCTGGTCTACAGGCGTACGGAACCTGTCTGTGGTGTACCAGGGTCCTGGTGGTACACCAGGGTCCTGGTGGTACACCACAGACAGGCCCTGGTGTATCACAGAGAGGCCCTGGTGTATCACAGACAGGTCCTGGTGTACCACAGACAGGTCCTGGTGTACCACAGACAGGTCCTGGTGTACCACAGACAGGTCCTGGTGTACCACAGACAGGCCCTAGCGGGCCGTCCTTGCTCACCGCTCACCTGCTGGGGGAGCCAGTGGACCTCCCTGTAGGGGCGCAGGTCCTCCAGCACCGCCTCCCCCTCCACCAGCTCCATCAACCTCCTCAGCGGGACGAAGGGCCCGAGGCACGGGGCCCCCAGCGAGGTGTTCATCACCCCCCCGCTCAGCAGCGCCTGTCGGGGGACCCACAGGAGAAAGAGCCACAAGGAGAAGCACACGGAGACAGACGGGCTCTGTTGGGTTCGGGGTCATCAACAGGGTTCAGAGGATTGTAGGAGGCTGACGTGTGTTTGATCAGCCAGTGGGCATCGGCCTCCAAGACCTCACAGAACAGACCCAGGATCAGGGATCAGTGAGGGGGGGGGGGGGGCGTACCTCCTGCAGAGCGGAGAACACCATGGCTCTCTGGCCGGCTCTCAGACCAGACCCGAGGCTGCTCCAGCACTGGCAGGAGGCCCCGGAGCTGATCTCAGACCAGCCCAGGGCCCGCAGCACGGCCAGGGACAGGCCGGGGAGGAGGGGCTTCAGCCGGCACAGCGTCTCCATGGTGATCTGAGGAGCACACCCGCTCAGCCACCAGGAAGGGACAACACATACGGCGCTGAATGGGTGAAGGTGTGTGTTTTAATGTGTTCATACCTTGGTGTCCTCTGAGATCCTCGAGAGCAGCAGAGACGCCTGCAGAGAGGTCAAGAAGAGGTTTAAGAACAGAGTGGAGCTCTTCTCTACAGAGCCATGGTTTAGTGGGTCTCTGACCTGAGCAGGGGGGTAGCTGGGGACCCCCGGGGCTGTCAGGAGCTCCAGGAGCCGGGGGGTGGGCAGCGGCTCCAGGAAGGAGGCCCCGAGCCGGGGCAGCAGGCCGCTGAGCGCTGACAGCTCCTCACGGGACAGGAGGCTGGAGTCCAGAGCGGCTACTGCAGGGAGCAGCAAGGTGGAGAGCTACACACACACACACACACAGACACACACACACACGCACACGCACACGCACACGCACACACACACACACACACACACACACAGAGGGGCGCGCGCACACATACACACACACACACCCACACAAACACACACACACACACACACAGAGGGGCGTGCGCACACATACACACACACACACACGCATACACACACACACACACACACACACACACACACACAGAGGGGCGCACACATTTCAATGTCTTTATTTGTGTCCGCATTTATAAAACACACACAGAGGGGCGCGCACACACATACACACACACGCACGCACACACACACACAGAGGGGAGCACACACACACACACACACACACACAGAGGGGAGCACACACACACACACACACACACACACACACACACGTTTTGAGACCGATTCACAGATGTACGTATCCACAAACAAGAAACATGTGTGTATACCCTTACACTAGGGCTGTAACGATACACAAACTCACGATTCGGTTTGTATCACGATTTTTGACCCACGGTTCGATACATCCCACGATTTTTTGAAATTTAAAAAGCATTTTATTTAAACAACACTTATATACCAATTAACTTAATGTAACATTTAATAACAAATAATTTGGAACACTGAACAGATTTGAACAGAAAGAATACTATTAAAGTATAGCTAAATGAATAAAGAAATAACGTGTGGGAGGATGCTTTTTTCAACTGTTTGGTTGGTTTAGTCAAATATCCTTATTAGCACTTCTTATTAGGCTATGTAGCTTAAATAATGACATAATCAGGCCGTATAGAATGCAACATGTTTAATAGCCTAACTTTCAATATATGGAGAAAAACCTGAATGTCATGAACGTCGCAATAACGAGGCGTTACGAGTAGCATATGTGTGCGCCAGAATGGCAATGTGCGTATGCGTGTGTGAGTGACGTCAGCGAGTGAGTGGACGAGCGAGGAGAGCGAGCGGTAGCGCGTGTGTCTAGTGAAGAAGCGAACGAGTCCGGTAGAATAAAGTACCCATCCTGTCAATAATCGGTGGCCGCTTCATTCCGACCTATAAGCAGACAAACTGCCAGTCAAATCACACAAAACACTAGAGACAGGATCACACAGGCCCCTCTGGATAAATGTCGTTCATATCGCATATGAGCACTTCGACGGCTGTGGAGAAATGCGATCCTCCGTAGCCACGGAGGATTGCAGTCGCATACTTACGGCATCGATAGGAGGGGGCGCTGTCAGCAGACTATTATTTAGACAAATTATTAGCAAATTTCAATCGGACAATTTGACAGCAGAGTTAGAAAGGGCGTATCGCGCTTCTGCCTTCTCACACCGCGAGACAGGATCGTGGCTTTGAGTATCGCGATTTTCGGTTTGATACGCGTATCGTTACAGCCCCTACCTTACACACATACCACACACACCCACACACACACAAACACACACACACACACACAATACTCAGAAATACACACAGACACACACACACATGCACTGAGGCCTATACACACATGGATTTCACACGCACACACACACACACACACACCCACACAGGCATGCGCAAACATATGCACACACACACGCACATCCATACATATGCATGCACTCCGACACAGCACACATCCATAATTCAGAGGGGCCCCTCAGTGGGGGGGCGGGGGGTGTGAGCTCTCACCCGGCCGGCGGGGCTGAGGTGGCCCTCCGACACGCAGCGGGCCAGCTGCTGCCAGAGGCCAGCGGACCGGGGCTGGAGCAGGGGCCCCTGGAGGAGGGGCCCCAGGTCGGCCGGGTCCAGGTAGCACGCCAGCCCCCCCAACCTGGAACCACACGGCGGGGTAAAGGTAGAGTGCGCTGTTCTATGACACACAGCATAGCTCCGCCCCTAACTTTGAACCAAGTGACCATATAAAGGCAGGGGGCATGTTCTATGACACACAGCATAGCTCCGCCCCTAACTTGGAACCATGTGACCATATAAAGGCAGGGGGCGTGAGGGGGTCGGTACCTCAGCAGGTGGTCCCCGGTCAGGTTCTTCCTGCGGTGCAGGAGGGTCCGCAGAACGTGGCGCCCCCTGGTGCCGTCCAGGCTGCTGTTGGCCAGCAGCTCCACCAGAGGAGCCAGCTGGGGGAGGAACGCAGAACACGTCATAACCCCCCCCCTACGGAGAGGAGATCACAGAACACAACATGACTTGGACTCAAAACGACCAACCCCGGCATCACGCATCCCTTATTCACCCCCTCATCACTCATCCCTGATTCACCCCCTCATCACTCATCCCTGATTCACCCCCTCATCACTCATCCCTGATTCACCCCCTCATCACTCATCCCTGATTCACCCCCTCATCACTCATCCCTGATTCACCCCCTCATCACTCATCCCTGATTCACCCCCTCATCACACTCACTCCTTCACCCCCTCATCACACTCACTCCTTCACCCCCTCATCACACTCACTCCTTCACCCCCTCATCACACTCACTCCTTCACCCCCTCATCACACTCACTCCTTCACCCCGTCATCACACTCCCTCCTTCACCCCGTCATCGCCCCCCCTGTGGCCCACAGACCTGCTGGGAGGTGAGCTGCTGGAAGCGGTGGACTGGGAGGTGTGGCAGCAGGGGGAGCAGCGAGCTGAGGAAGTAGGGGGGCCAGGTGGGGACGTCCCCCAGAACGCTGGACTGCAGCAGCCGCTTGACGAACGCCTGCTTCTGGTCCGGACGCATCTCTGCGCTGTGGTCGCGGATAGCCATCAACCTTCAGAAGGAGCCACCGGTCAGAGACCCTCAGAGAGTATGCGGTCACGGGGAGATTAAAAGCAGATCCACGGCCTCATCACTCACACGCTGTCGTTGACGATGAGCGAAGCGGGGAAGGTCAGGATGTCGGAGACGGACATGAAAGGAATGAACTGCGACAGGTCAAGGAAGAGCTCAGGAGTCACGCGCGGGAACTTGTGGATGAAGGCGGCGGTCATGGACTCCATTGCCTGGAGCTCCTGCTGGGACGCCTTAGGAGAGGAGGAAAACCAGCTGGACTCAGAACGAACAGGCAGCATCCCAGTCTCACAGTCTCAGAGCTCAGAACACACAGGCAGCATCAGTCATTCAGTCTCAGAGCTCAGAACACACAGGCAGCATCAGTCTCTCAGTCAGAGAGGTCAGAACACACAGGCAGCATCCCAGTCTCACAGTCTCAGAGATCAGCACACACAGGCATCATCAGTCCCACAGCCTCAGAGTTCATGTTCTCCAGGGAGCTGAAAAAGGGAAGGCGATCGAACCTGTGTGGTTTCAACGTGGAGCTGGTCCCAGCTCTGATGCACGTGGGAGAGGAACCTCTTCACAGCGTCCTTCTCCGCAGACATCACCAGTGTGCGGATGCTCTCCCTGGGCATCTGGAGGTACTCCTGGAGGGATCAACACGTCATCAGAACCACCTTCAGCAGTCTGCAGTCAGACCGGGGGGGGGGTTGAGCGCAGCGACGGACCTGCATAAGGACGCGCAGCGACGAGGAGTTGTCCTCTCTCTGGATCAGCTCCCACAGCAGAGGCTGGTGGGACAACAAGCACTGATCACTATCAAGCATCATTTAGCTCAGGACTTCCTGTGTGTGTGTGTGTGTGTGAGAGTGTGTGTGTGTGCGTGTGTGTATGTGTGTCTGTGTGTGTGTGTGTGTGTGTGTGTGTGTGTGTGTGTGTGTGTGTGTGTGTGTGTGTGTGTGTGTGTGTGTGTGTGTGTGTGTGTTTGTATGTTTAAGTGTGCGTGTTTGTGTATGCGTGTGTGCGCGTGTCTATGTGTGTCTATGTGTGTGTGTGTGTGTGTGTTTGTGTGTTTTTTGTGTCACTATCAAGCATCATTTAGCTCAGGACTTCCTGTGTGCGCGTGTGTGTGTGTGTGTGTGTGTGTGTGTGTGTATGTGTGTACGTGTGTATGTGTGTGTGTGTGTGTGTATGTGTGTGTTCGTATGTTTAAGTGTGCGTGTTTGTGTATGCGTGTGTGTGTGTGCGTGTGTATGTGTGTCTATGTGTGTGTGTGTGTGTGTGTGTGTTTGTTGTGTCACTATCAAGCATCATTTAGCTCAGGACTTCCTGTGTGTGTGTGTGTGTGTGTGTGTGTGTGTGTGTGTGTGCGTGTGTGTGTGTGTGTGGGTGTGTGTGTGTGTGTTTGTGTGTGTGTGTATGTTTAAGTGTGCGCGTTTGTGAATGTGTGTGTGTGTGTGTGTGTCCTGCCCCTACGCTGAAGCAGCCCAGCAGGTCCTCTTTGAGGGCAGGGTCCTGCTCCATGCGGAGGAAGCGTCCCACCGTGTGCAGGACGCTGCGGGCGGCCTGGGGCCTCAGCGCGCCCCAGAAGGAGGCGTTGTCCAGGAGGCTGGAGAGCAGGATGGCCTGGGCCAGCCCCGCCCTGGCCTCGCCCTCGCCCTCCTCCAGCCCCGCCGACACCCCCACCATGAAGTCTAGCACGCGCAGCGCGTAGCCCAGGGCCCCCAGCCAGCCGCCGCGGGGCCCCTCGTCCAGCTGGCAGGAGCTCAGCCGCCCCAGGGCCTCCAGCAGCAGGGGCCCGGGGTCCGCGCACAGCTGGGAGCTGTCGAAGTCGTACGGCGCCGGCAGCAGCTGGAAGAACCTCTGCAGGAAGCAGGGCCCGGGCTCCGGCTCAGGGGCCCCGTCGGCGCACAGCTCGTCGAGGTCGGGCTCGTCAGGCCCCTGGGGCGGCAGGGAGGCGGGGTCACAGAGGTAGTCCCTCAGGCCCCGGGGCCCCCCGCAGCTCTCCAGCAGGGAGGCGTTGGTGAAGCTCTCTGGCTGCCACGCCCCGTAGTCGCAGGGGTCCCCGGGGCCCGCCCGGGGCGGGGGGGAGGCCTTGGAGCAGTACTCCGCCGCCCAGCCGCCCTCGGGGGCCCGGTCTGGGGGGCCGCACAGCGCGGAGATCAGGGCCGAGTCGTTGGGCAGGAAGCAGCGGTGGAAGTCGGTCGCGGTCAGGGCGTGGGACGCCAGCGCGTCCAGGCAGGCGGGGTCCGGGGGCGCCGTGCTCCTCACCGGCTCCCCCGACAGCGCCACACACAGCTGGCTGATGCTGGATGGGTTGAAGTACGGGTCGTCCTTAGAGGCCGCGGCCTGGAGGGGTTAGAGCATAGGACTGACATCAAGGAGGTCAGTGTCACCACTTCAGGAAGTCAGTGGTACTGACCTCATAAAGTCAGTGGTACTGACCTCATAAAGTCAGTGTTACTGACCTCATAAAGTCAGTGTTACTGACCTCTTAAAGTCAGTGTTACTGACCTCATAAAGTCAGTGTTACTGACCTCTTAAAGTCAGTGTTACTGAACTCATAAAGTCAGTGTTACTGACCTCTTAAAGTCAGTGTTACTGACCTCATAAAGTCAGTGTTACTGACCTCATAAAGTCAGTGTTACTGACCTCATAAAGTCAGTGTTACTGACCTCTTAAAGTCAGTGTTACTGAACTCATAATGTCAGTGTTACTGACCTCTTAAAGTCAGTGTTACTGACCTCATAAAGTCAGTGTTACTGACCTCATAAAGTCAGTGTTACTGACCTCATAAAGTCAGTGTTACCGCTACATATCATAAAGGTTTGAGAGAAATACGGCTTATGAGTTCCTTTAAACCCATCTATGGACGGCCGTCATGAGGTGCAGGTAACGTTGTTCTGTAATAGGAACAGGAAGAGGGAGGGGAGGGACTTCCTGCCCACCTGATGCGCTCTCTGCAGCCAGAAGGAGGAGTTGGCGCAGACCGTGTTGTTGAACTCCTGGGCGAAGAACTCGCTGCAGACGTGGACCCACAGGAAGTCCTCCTCGGCCGCCCACAGGTACCATGCGGCGTCGGAGCAGGTGGCGTGCAGGTCGGGGCCCCCGGCGGCTGGCCCCGCGGCCCCCGACCTGTTCTCCGCGGAGAACAGGTTGCAGTACAGGAAGACGGTGAAGTTGGACACGCCGGTGAGCCCAGGGATGGAGGCGTTGCACGCCGCCTCCAGGATCTCTGAGGACAGCAGGGGCTCAGGGGCCTCTCTCCGGGGGGCCTGTCTCTGGGAGATGGTGATGGGAGGGGTGTGTTTCCTTGACAGCAGCGTGGGTCTTAGGGACGCGTGGGGCCGGGCCAGGGGCCCGGAGGACTCGGGGCCGGGGTCTGCAACGTCGGGGCAGGACAGGAACGGGGGGGCGGCGGGGGGCCCCTGGGAGCTGAAGCCCAGAGCCTGGGTGTTCCAGGTCACGTTGTGTTTGATCCCCCTCCACGAGCACCAGGGAACAGAAACAGGGTTAGGGTTATAATTTACATGTTCATGTTCACATGAACCAGAAGCATGGGGGCACTGTGCATCACTGATATTATTACATTATAATTCTATATTATATTATTATAATATATTGTATTATATTATGTTATATTACGTTATATTTATTATATTAGAATATACAGAAGAGGATAAGGGCAGCATGTGAATTATTTCTGAGTTCTGAGTTTAAAGTCTGAATTCTGACTTTATATTCAGAACTAAATACATAATAATTATTGCCCTCATCCTCTCAGTAATAATATATAATACTATACTATAAAATATGATATTATGATATATTATAATATCATAGATTATATTATATTGTATTATATTATATTATAAAGTGAGAATGTGCATAGATCATCATTTCTTACCATAGGATTAGCTGTCTCAGGTCACCTTGGAGAGAAAGGGGCAAATTATGACATGAAGAATCACTGTTCAATCAGGTGAAGTGCTGAATGATGGAAAATCTCCTGGAGGTCCATTCAGCTCGGACGGTGTCTGAGGTAACAGCATAGCGGTGCTAACAATGGAGCGGATAGTGTTACTGGCTCGCTGAGGTAGGAGATTAGAGCAGGGAGCCAGGGTCTGGGAGCGCCTTTCACTGGACAGCGTCATGCTAGTGATATCAAACCACTCATATGACCTTTCGTTAGCCCGAAAAGGGTTGTAAAACGATAATTTTGCGAAATGATCAATAATTATTATTTTTAATCCTGCCATTTGCCATTTTACTCTTGTCTAAGACTAAACTGCTGTATGAGTGTGTGCTTTACAGTGGGTTATAATTGAATTCACACATTGTGTATCAGTGTGTCAGAGCCTCTTTAAATTCAACCTGAGCGTTCCACAGTCCACTCCAAAAGGTTTATTATATTCTATATTTTACATAACCGAGCCTCGTGTTGCATTGAGCGCTGATCCTTCCTAGTGTTGCTGTAACAATACGAGGTGAGCCCCGCCCACTCACCGACGGAGCACTTCCCCTGGGGGTTGGCGTGCGGGAGCTCAACCCGGCTGCTGACGTCATCCAGCATCGCCATGGTGACGCGGGACACCTTGGTCCTCAGGCTCCTGTAGACGGTGTTGCCCACGCGGTGCACCAGCCCCCGCCGCAGCCCGTCCAGCCGCGCCACCAGGGCGGGGCTCCTCTCGGCCGGAGGCCCCGCGCGGCCCCCGGCCCCCGACCGCGACAGGGCGCTCAGCAGGAAGCTCTGCATGGAGCCCAGGTCCTCCGCCAGGGACCACAGCTCCTCCACGTCTCCCAGGGAGCCGTTACCAGGGGGGCCGCTCCCCAGGGGGTCGCTGCCCAGGGGGCCGCTGCCCAGGGGGCCCCCCTCCTCCGTGGCCTCGGGGGGCAGGCTGAAGGGCCTCAGACGCCCGGAGGCGGCGGGGGCCCGGTGGCTGTCGGGCCCCCCCCCCATGGGGTGCACGCTGACCACGGGCCTCCAGCTCCGCCCCTCCAGGAAGAGCAGCAGCTGCTGCAGCCAGCTGACGCTGAAGGAGCAGTCGGCGCGGCCCTTCAGCGCGCAGATGAAGCCCTGCAGGGCGGCGCTGGCCTGGCCGTAGCTGCCGCTCACCAGGCCCTGCAGCATGGCGTCCAGCAGCGCTGACGCCGTGCGCCAGTTCTGGGACAGGAAGGCCAGGAGGGGCCGATGGGGCTGGCGCTCCGAGAGGGAGATCAGGCTCTCCAGGAGCCCCAGGGCCCAGTCCCAGTGCGGGCTGCCCCGCAGGGCCAGGAACCAGTCCTGGAGCCGCACGCTGGGCCGCGGCGGGCCCTGGCCGCTCCACTGGCTCTGCGCAGCGCTGCCCTCCGACTGGATGAAGGACTGCAGGACCTTCTCCCACAGCTGCTCCTCGCTGGCCGGGCCCTCCTCCAGCTCCGCTCCCATCTCCTGGAGGTACTGGGAGATGTTGTACAGGAAGCTGGACAGGCGGTGGCGGTCCACCGCCCTGTTCGGGGATGAGGGGCCCGGGTCGTTGTTGGGGAAGAGCCCGAGGGTTTTGAGGCCCCCCATGATGCTCCTCACCAGGGGGTGGAGGACCTTCTGGTCCCGGTCCGGTCCTGGCCCCGGGGCCTGGGGCGTGTTCCAGACGCCTCCCTTGCTCCACTTTGACAGCAGCTCCTTGATGAGCTCCCTCCTGGGATCGCTGGACTCTCCTGTAAGAGGACGGCAGCGCCCAGCGTTACAAACACACAGTGCACAGAGTGGAGACCTCCGCGTGGTGTCGTCCGCTTACCTGTCCTCTCCGGCAGCGCTGGGACCAGCAGAAGGATCCACACGGCGAGGGTGACGGAGGTGAGCCCCACGGAGGCCTTGGCCGGCCCGTTCTCTGCCATCTCTAACTCACGCCAAGGTGCTGAAGGCAGCTCACATCGTCTGGACTCGCTGAAGTCGGGGTTCTGTCACTGAGGACACAACAACATGTTCGGAGCCGCCGTGCGTCTGTGGTGAAGAGAGAGGGACACCGTGAGAGTAAGGCATCCCACCGGCGAGGGTGGATTAAACCTTAATGACGCTGCACTTAGCGAGGACACACACACACACGCGCTCACAAGTGGAATCCCATTAAGTTCAGAATGTAGGGTGCATCTTATCAAGTCATAAAAAAGGAATCCATTCAAATAAGTCATTATAAATAGTTCTAATGTTCTGCTTTTATAAAGACATTATGTTTGGACATTCAAAGAGTTTGAATGTTTTAAACGTCCCTGTTCTGATGTAGTAAATGTGTAGTGGAGCTCACCGGTTATTGAGGCTGGGTTCCTCCACTGGTCTTGTGAGGGGCGGTCAGCATGTTGACCTGCGTTCTGCTGCTGCTCCTGGCTCGCGGCGTTAGGACAGCTCTCTCTCTCTCCTCTCTCTGCCCCTCCCACCAGCCCAGCCGTCTCCCTCTGTGTCTTCTGGGTTTGGTAAACCTTCTCAAAGGCCTCATGAGTTTTAGAGGTGTCCTGTTTCACGAGTGACCCTGGACATTGTTTTATGTCTGCGGTTTTCCGTCCTACATTGTAAAAAAAGATGAAGAAATTAAAAAACATCAGATAACAGCTTATGTAATTAATTTGACAAAAAATATTAAGACTTCTGATTTCTTTAGAGTCAAACCTCCAATTACATTATCTTATATTTGTTTTGTTGAACACGGCCTGTCAGAGGTCACCAAGGTCAGCTGCTTCAGCAAGGTGGAATCTGGATCAAGTTAATCACACACAGGAAACCCCCTCCCCCCACTACAGACTGGTCCTCCACTGGGACCAGTGGGTGTAGTTTACCCTGCCCAGTGAGGGCCAGCAGGACAGCTGTCACCTCCTCACGCCCGCATCCTGCAGCCGTCCGGACACACAGGCGGGCTCTGTGTGGGGGGGCCCGCGGTCTGGGGGCAGTAACCCTAGAGCCCTGCTGAAAGGGCCCCTGTTCCCCCCTCCTGTAGCGTGTGATACGGTGGCCCGCGGGGACAATAACTTCCTCTTCTATTATTGACGTCCCGGGAGCAGCCGTCCCTCAGCGCGGGGATCGGTTAGCCGCAGGAATACTCGAAGAGAACCGGATCCCGACTCTCGCTTTCCCTCTCTCTTTCAACTCGATTGAATGTGCTTTATTGGCACGGACGTATCAAACAACACGACCCAAATCATGCAACTGGTGATAACACTCAACCAGAACAAAAATGTAAATAACCCGATAGAAGACGGTTTGTTTTCTAATGATGCTTTTGAAAATGTTCACACTAGTAAAATCCTAAATTGATAATGCTTAATGTATTTATATAGTTTTATATATATAGTCATACATTTAGTCATACAACATATAGTCATATGTATCCACTTAAAATTAGAAAAAAGAAGCTGGTCATGACTGGATATTTTATTCATTATATTTTCTAACCAGGATACACAGATAATTTTTCCTTGTTATAGTTTTGTATTTGACTGAACATGTAGAGGATAGCGTGATAAATATAGAATAGGTCATAGAATGGTTTCCCGTGGTAACCAGGCTCACCTGCGATGGCCTCCCGTCTCTCCCACCCTCTGTCCGTCCGTCAGGTGGCTCAAGCTGATGTTTCCTCTGGCGCCCCACGCCAGCAGGACCAGAAGCTCACCTGGAGGCCTGACGTTGGTGCTCAGGGCTCAGGGAAACTGCAGAGGATCTCTGGAATCATGTTATATTTTCCAAAAAGTGCAGTCTTGAATTTACTGCATTCATTTGATTATCTCCCTCATGGACACTAATAACAGTATAAGTACCATCCTGCCCTAGAATACTCCCAAAATCAATTTGATTTATAATTTTCTGGCTCTTTATATGATCATCAAAATAATTGTGGAATGATATACGGGGAATGTATTTAGCGAAGATTTGGTTTTCCCTTCGGATGGGTTGCAGTAGACGAGACACTAACCTCAAGAGTTGCTTAAGCCTCTGGTGCATTTATATTTTTTGTTTTATATACAAGCATATAGTAGAAGTACATATTTTTCGATAAAAATTACATTTCAACCGAAGCGATATTTTGCACGTATCTTCCTAGTTGTGTTTATTCTACGGTATTGGGTTTGATCTGAGCAGACGTAACAAAGCTGTAACAACAGGTGAATACTGGGATCATGAGGTTATCGGTGACCGGACACTTTCGTTTGTATGGCTGTAGTTCTATTTGTGCACCAATAGATGGCAGTGCTTTATCTACATCAGAGTGCGAGTGCGTGCGTGCGTGCGTGCGTGCGCGTGCGAGAGAGAGAGAGACAGAGAGAGAGAGAGAGAGAGAGAGAGAGAGAGAGAGAGAGAGAGAGAGAGAGAGAGAGAGAGAGAGAGAGAGAGAGAGAGAGAGAGAAAAAAACAATTAAATGAATTTATGAACATAAAAAAAGGATGGCTTTATTTGTAAAACAGTACATTTATTTGTTCATCCCAGCTCCCACCAGGCTGAAGCTGTCGTCAGCGAGTGGTTTGGGTTTCCTGATCCGAGGATTAATTTAAACATTTTCCTCATGGTTGCATCCTACCACCTAACCGAGCTGTTCAGCCCAAGGAAAGAGACACAGAGCAGACAGAGGAGGGAATCCAGTAAGAGACGCAGAGCAAATACCATTATCTTGGTTTAGTTTGACCTGCAAAAACATGGTCGTTTCCCGCATCGTTCGTGGGACTCATAATGTATTTCCATCTGTCCATCGTATCGGAAGAGATTGTCTTAAGGCAGTAGTGATTTACCAGAGAGGACAAAAGGATCGGCATTAGGTTAAAACAACAACATTTCAAGCATCATACATATTTGAAAAATAATATGAATTAGGATATAGGTGATGCTGACGATGATGATGTGGTGTAAATCATAAATTTGGATTAGCATAACCTAGAAGCAAATACAATGTTATGGATGACATGGTGTAGTGTGGGACACAAGTGTCATGTTAGTAAGTTCATGTGAACAAAACCAATGTTACATGTTACCACGGCCACGAGGACATTAACATGGACTCCAAAGTCAGGTTTTGAGGACGCGGACATCGAAGAGATCGGAGATGCCTTCGCTCTCGTCCAGGTTGTAGCTGTAGTCGCGGTCGCTGGGAGGAGGAGACAGCTTCAGCAGGGGGGCGAACACTGGGGAGAGGTGGAGGAGAGGTGGATAAGAGAGGTGGAGGAGAGGTGGCGAGGGGGAGTGGAGGAGAGAGGATGAGGAGGGTGAGTGGTGCCAGGCAGCCCAGTGTAGCAGCAGTAGGGAGGGAACGTACCTTCAGAGGTCATGAGGTCCGCGATCAGATCTGCACCTGAGGCTGCAGAGAGAAAAGGGTTATGGGTTTAATAATTAAAGTAAGAGTCAAAAAAGGAAGGAAGAGGAGGTACAGGACTGTGTCTAGTGAGTCACCACACCACAGAAATAGAGATGAACACATAGGGCCCTATTTTAACGGTCTGAAACGCAAGTGAGAAGCTCCAAGTAGCTTTGTTGGCGGTTCTATGGCGATGTCGATAGTTTACCGGCACGAAAAATGACTTGCGCCCGGCGCAAATCTAAAAAGGGTTGGTCTGAAGTAGCATAATTACCCGTCGGTGTGGTTTGGGCGTAACGTGCAACAAACCAATGCGAGTGCCAGCTCCCATCCCCTTTAAGAGCCATGAGCGCATTTGAATCTGACGAGTTGATATTTTGACAGCGCTTCTGCAGTCTCCGATGAGACCGATGCACATGAATTTCAAACTTCAAATGGCTAAGTTTATGGCCAAATAATATGGCCTAATTCACACATGGAATAAGGTTTTCTTCCACAACTTCAAATACTGAGTCCTATTGAACGTGGTTCTATTTGATGATATTTAATGATGCACGCAATACATTATAAACATTGTTTCTTATCAGTATTGTATGAATTATCGTTATCAACTTGTGTTCATAATATGCATGTGTCCCCCCGTTAATATACATTGCCATGGACTGTATTATGCGTTACGTGTTTAGTTTGCGTGTGTTTAAACAGATGGACGCGCGTGTGTGTGTGTGTGTGTTATACATACACACACATGCGCCCGCATTTATTCATTCTTTTTAACACTCACTCGCGCTAAAACAATGTTTTCTCACGATCAAATACTCTCAATCCTAAAAGTTATGGGCATGTACACGAAAATATGTGTTTGCTGTACGGTGTTTGCAGATGCATTGATTTAAAAGTACAACTTATTACCGCTGTATCAGCTGTTCTTTCCCAAATAATTGACCAAGAATGTGTGGCTAGGTAGATGAGAGAAGCAAGCGTATGCGCGAGGTGCACAAGCAACATTATGCATGCGCCCTTAAAATAGCATCTGAACAACGGGCCACTGACTATAAACCAGGTATTTCCTGGTTTGTCGCGCAAATGGTTTATGAAACGTCAAAATAGCACAAGGGAACATTTGCGCCAGAACACGCCTCCTCCTTTCGCCGAGCCGCCCCTTGGGGCGCAAGATCATTCCCTAATTTACTGATGCGTGGCGCAGGAGGGAAAAGACCGCTCTGCGCCAGTTGCATCTAGCAACGACACATGCGCCAGTGATTAAGTCAATTGCGCCGGATGCAAGATAGGGCCCATAATGTCTTAACTCAGGTCACCTTGGTACTCCACTCGACTGGACGCAGCCTCCGCAGGGGGGCCGTCCCCCGGCGGCCTCGGGCCCTGCGAGGTGGGTCGTCCCGGCCTGGGCTTGAGTCGGGCCTCAGAGGAGGCAGGGGCCCGCCTGCTGACGGAGAAGAGGTCCCGGGGCGGGGGGACGGGCAGCGTGATGGGGGCCGGGGCGGCGGGGTCCTTGTTGATGAGCAGCACGTCGATGGGCCCGTTGACGCTCTTCAGATGGATCTGGTAGCGCTCCTCGCAGTCCTCCACCTGGGGGCCGAGGGAAGGGGTTACTCTGAAGCAGGGGCCAGCCGGGACACACTGTGGGGGCCACACCCTGGGACCACGGTCTGGGGACTTCTCTGTGGGGACCAGTGTCCGGGCAGCACTCACCGCCTTGGGGATGGGGACGTCTAGCAGGGTGCCGTGGGGGGCCCGGACCACCAGGAGGGTGTTCCCTGGAGGAACACGACGGAACAGACGCCGAGTTATGATAAGAAACTGGACACTGAGGGCATTAGGATGGATTCTGGGTTGAAGATCACGCCATCTAGGTCAGGAATTACAAAGCAGGAAACAAAGATATATATAAAATGGTTTTAATAAAAGAGGAAATTATACCATTGAAACAGTCGCAGATGTCTTCATGGTTCACATAGGCCAGCGTGGGTCTGGGTTAAGGTCAGATACTGCACAGAAACACCATCCAGAGCCATAATACCACAAAGCGATACATGACACGGATATGAGAAACTCCTGTTGATATAATATCAAGGATATAACAATAACTGACACTGACTCTGAAACTCGTACCCATCACCAATTTGTAAATTCTTATACATTTTTAAGTATCTTTTACTTTAGTTTTTATTTTATTCTATTTTAATTTATCACTTATGTCCCTGCTTGTTTATATTGTGTTACATATACATCACTGTTTGTTCATTGTTCATTGTTATTGTCTTAATGTATGCAGTGCACCTTATTCACCAAGCCAAATTCCTGGTTGGTGTAAAACCCTTCTTGGCAATTAAATCCTTTCTGATTCTGATTTCTGATTCTGATATGATTCTGATATGATTCTGATATGTCATCGGGTTGACATGTTAAACCCTACATGAGAAGCTCCTAAACGCAGCATACAACAGGGGCTTCCCCAGAGAACCCTATGAGACCCCTGGCCATGCGGGACAAAGATATGAGAAGTTTTCCGAGTCCTCTGTGGTGTTCTGGATGCTCTGCTGCACCCAGACCTGCTGCTGGTCCAACACCGCCTCCCTGAGCTCCAGCTCCTCCAGCTCCGACTTCAGCACCATCAGCCTGCTGTCGTCATGGTGAGTCCCCGACAGACCGAGGCCCCTGGAGCGCACACACACACACACACACAGTGTCACAGAGCCGCCCCACCTGCAGGGCGGGGGGGGGGGGGGGGGGGGTACGGGGGACTTACGTCCATTGCACACTGTTCTTCGAGGTCTTCTCAATCAGACCGATTCCCTCCAGAACGTTGGTTATGTCATAGATGCGTCTCTTCTGTTTGACAGCCAAGTGGTCCGCAGCCTGGAGACACGGAGACCTCTATCAGGCATCCTCATACAAGCATATATACACACGTGCATACATATATACACATATATATAGATATATATATATATAGATAGATAGATAGATAGATAGATAGATAGATAGATAGATAGATAGATAGATAGATAGATAGATAATATAAATAACAGAGCAATATTGATCGATAACTTAGCATGTTTTTGATGTTTTAAACTTTTAGCAGCAGTGGTCGGATGAGTTGTAATCTGTTGGAGCAGCACTCCAGAAGTGAAGCAGAAGTTCTTGTGATCTCACCTCTTTGAGGTTCACAACCCCGTCCTTCGCCTCCTGCAGTAGGGTCACAAACTTGATGGTGAGCAGCCCCAAGCTCCTCTCGCTCCTCACGGTCATGTTGGAAGTGATTGCCTCCATGAACTCGTAGTCCATACTGCTGGTTCTAGATCCAGTCTCCTGACCCCCCTGAGGACCAGACCATCCGACCCCAGCGCTGGAGGGCTAGGGTTGTGGCGCTGGGACGGCCAGCGGGATGCGATCACAGACTTTTCTGTCAATAGAAGTTTGAAACTTTGAAATGTCTCAGAAAGAAACTTCTGCGTTCAGAGCCCAGAGCAGCGCCGCTCGGACCCTGCGCTTGTCCGAGTTGTCGGTTCGAGTCCCGGACCCCCGCGGGCTCAGTGCGTCCTGCCCCCCCTTGGGACGAGAAGTTTAACTTTAAAGTTAAGCTGAAATTATAACGAAATTTAAAACTCGCTCCATAATCTGGACTCTTTCTCGTCGACGGAAGAAGACCACAAGAAAACTTTGTGTTTTTCCGGTGCAAGGTTTTCGCAGGCTTCAAAGTAAAAGTTCTCCTTGCGCAATAGCTTTCAATAACTGACTTAACAACATTAAAATAACACTTAACAACATTAAAATAACGTCTAACGCCACTGAACAACATAAAAATAAGGATAATAATAATATTAACAACATTCAAATAACGTGGTATGCCGCTTAAGAACATCAAAATATCATCCAACGCAACTTTAAAACATTAAAAAACATTTTACACCACTTAACAACATAACATCTCAAAAAGTCAAAATTCGGGGATTATGATTCAATTTAGATTAAGGTCTAAACTCCCAAAACAAATATTACATGTGGCACTAATCCTCCTATATAACATTATAGAACATTTAGAATACATTGAGCTGTAATCATGTGAAAAACTCATCCAATACATAATAATCAAAACAGTGCAAGACCAAGTGACACATAAAGGCCTACATAGGATTTGTTTTATTATTAGTATTATTCATATTTAATTAATTAGTTATCTCCTCATCCTCAATGATAACAACAACCGGTCAGGGCTAACCTGTGTTGTGTAAAATTTAAAATCTAAATTTAAAATTTAATATAACTTTATATATAACCACACTTCCAGGTGTATTTGACACAGGTGTTGCTTATTGAAGTAACAAATCCGCTCTATAAATGATTTATTTCGTGTTTTATTGATCACGTGGAGCCGCAGCCAGTCATTTGACCGCTTGTTTACAGCACTGCTGTCTGTCCAGGAAGTAGAGAACTGTTCACATCCACCCGCAGACTGTTCATCTCTTCATCTCCACAGCAGAGACCCGTATACTGTCCGTCTCTTCATCTGCACAGCAGAGACCCGCAGACTGTCCGTCTCGTCGACCGAGGAGTCACCATGTTACCTAGACGTGTCCTGGTGTTGCTGTGGTTCTGCGGTGTCTGCGCCCTGGCGCAGAACCCGCAAGATGAAGTCAAAACTCTACCCGGCATGGCGTTCAAACCGAACTACAGGCAGTGGTCGGGTTATCTGATGGCCAGCCCAGGAACCTTCCTTCATTACTGGTGAGTAGACTTCACACAACAGAGCGTTCTAGTGATGGTGGCAACTTCCTCTCTCACTCGTCCTCAAAGCAGATTTGATCGTGTAGTGGCTCAGTAGTTTGACATGTAAGTGATTTCCTAGAACCTAGATTTCCTTAAATTCTCAGTGCAGACGACATTCTGGTCTTGTATGAAGATGTGCAACATGTAGCTCAACACATGCGCTGTTGGCTCTGCTCTCCAGGTTCGTGACCTCCCAGAGGGACCCCGTCAATGACCCCCTGGTCCTCTGGCTGAACGGGGGTCCGGGCTGTAGCTCACTGGACGGGTTCCTGTCTGAGAACGGCCCCTTCCATGTGAGTGGTCCTTGTAGAGCATGGACGCTAACCACAGCTTTAAAATGAGAATACCTGAAAAATACTTTCTCTTTTTTTCACAGGTACAAGACAATGGAAACAATCTTTATGTGAACGAGTTCAGCTGGAACAAGATTGCAAACCTTCTGTATCTGGAGTCCCCTGCAGGAGTGGGCTTCTCTTACTCTGATACCAAGAACTACAACACCAGTGACGACGAGGTGGGGGCAGTGAAGCGCCTAATGGGACTGGTTATCACCAGGTGGAGCAATGGCACTATATTAATTCATGCTGCATCTCTTAGGTTGCAGATAATAATTACCTAGCACTGCAGAGTTTCTTTGGGAAGTTTCCGAACTTCTCAAAGAACGACTTCTTCATCTTTGGGGAGAGCTACGGTGGTATCTACGCCCCCACTCTCAGCCAGCGAGTGGCAGGCGGCGCAGCGAAGATCAACTTCAAGGTGAAGGGTTCTTTAACCAGAACTTGTCGGGGTCGGGGTCAAGTCCAAAGCTGAGTTTCACACTTCCGTGTCTCTTTCCAGGGCTTTGCTGTTGGAAACGGACTCAGCAGCTATGCCCTTAATGACCGGTCCCTCGTCTATTTTGGTTACTACCATGGCCTCTTTGGAGAAGAGTAGGTGGACAATATCTGCAGTAGCTAATGATTCACATAGGAGATCAGATTTCACTTTAACAGCAGCCTTTAAAGACTTCCATTGTCACATGGTTGCTGGTGACATTTCCTCTTCCCTGCAGTTTGTGGCGTGACCTCACCTCAAACTGCTGTGACGATACGGGCTGTCACTTCGACACCGCGGAGGCCGGGCCCTGCAACACCATGGTGCGTGTTCTCCTTCACAGCGGGTCTCCTCACTGTCGGACCGTCTCTTAACCCTCGCTCCACTCCTACCTCAGGTGAACCTGGCCTTCCGGATCGTGTACGATGGCGGGCTCAACGAGTACGCCCTGTACCTGGACTGTGCGGGCGGAGTCAAATCCCACCAGGGCTACGAGAGGAGCATGCGCAACCTCCTGAGGAACAGCAGGGAGGCCTGGCGGCACCTCAGGGTAAGGTCTTCCTCCTTCTGAGCTGGCGTTGGTTGGTGGTCGACCATAACGGAGGTGTGTTTCTGTAGGTAGCGCCGGCGCAGCGCGTGAGCCTGAACGTCGGCGGCGTGCCGCCCTGCCTCAACAGCACGGCTCAGAAGAGCTGGCTGAACCGCCGCGATGTCAGGAAGGCCCTGCACATCCCTGACGTCCGGCCCCCCTGGGACCTCTGCAGGTACATACAGGAGGCTCTGGGACATACGCAGGTACGCTTCTGGGCTCCAGGCCCGTCGATAATAGGAGAAGGCTGCGTCCTACCCAGTGCCTCCTAAAGAACTTGATGGGTCATGTAGGTACTTGCACATTAGCGCCAGACTCCCCAGCTCTGCTGAAGGTGGCCCGGGGGTCTGTAGCGAGAGGCCACCCTCTCAGCCCGGTTTGTTCTCCAACAGCGACGTGGTTGGAGATGGGTACAACAGGACCTACCCAACGATGAAGGACTTCTACCTGAAGCTGCTGTCCCTGGGCATCCGGGCTCTGGTCTACAACGGGGACACAGACATGGCCTGCAACTTTCTGGGGGACCAGTGGTTTGTGGAGGACCTCGGCATTCAGGTAAGGTTTTGCTCCTCCAGGGAGGAGAGGGGGACGATACCAGAGTGTTGGAGTCTAAACACTAACTTGTCTGTTTATGATTTGCTCCTAGGAAACCACAAAGTACCAAAGTTGGAAATACGATAACCAGATAGCTGGCTTCTATCAGCAGTATGGTAACCTCACCTTTCTTACGGTCAAGGTAAGCATCATGTACCTGCTCACTGTCACATTACTTCTCCATCCCATGCTTTACTGTCAGTCCGAGGAGACTGACGGTGATGTTGTGTTGCAGGGCGCTGGTCACATGGTTCCTCAGTGGGCCCCAGGTCCAGCCCTCCACATGTTTGAGTCCTTCATAACATCTGGCTCCTTCTAGACGAGGTCGGGCTCAGAAGTTCTTCTCAGGGAAGGTCCATCGTGGTCTGAGCTCTAGACGGCAGCCTCTTCGTTAGAGGACCTTATGGAACGGGGTTTGGAGGCTTCTCCTTCTCCCCTTGTTTTCTTCAAATGTCATATACTGCACTTTTTTTTGGGGGGGGGGGTTGATATTGTACATGATTGATATTTCTTTTTTGAATAAACCACAACTTCAATTTCAGCGCCTTTATTGTGATGCTTTGGTCCAAACCTGCCAATCAGGCACAAGCTTTTTGGCAATTTAAAGATGTCAAAAAAATGTCTAATGCTCAACAAGGACACCAACAGTTTGAAATCATTCCTTGGCCGTTTAATGGCAATGACTACTAGGCATACATGGAGCTGACTGAATCAAAAGCTTTTAGATATAAAAATGTTTTGGGAGATGAGCTCTGTACAATACTTGGCTTTTATTCTCCATCTTAACTATTTACATTTAAATCATTTTACATTTTCACAGAACATACAAGTTTGCAACAAACTATTAAATCATTATTTACATAAGTCAATGACCCACCAAAGGGAATCTCCACTAGTGTACTGCCCAAGACTGGGATCCCAATGTTGGTCTAAGAAAGTGAACATTTTCTGTCATTGTGCAGCTCCTTCACACAGGGACTACATTTAAAAGCCATTAGGTCTGAATGTAACATGATATACTTAACATTGTAGTGAGTCTTTTACAATGTAGGAATGTACATGCACTGTCATATTTTGGTACATCTGCAACACTAACAAATTACTAGATTTCAAGCTATTTTGCACCTTTGAACATACTGACCACTGATCCCTTTATAACATGAAGACCACATAGTATTTTAGTTCATGGAGGCAGTGGCTTCTCTGCCCTCATACAAGTGTAGGCACCATTTCCCTGTAAATTGCACAGATTACTAAATAAATACTAAAACCCTGAAAAATACATAAAATAATGTTTGTCACTTGTAATTATGCCTTTCCATCCTTAAAATCAATCCGTGTTCCAAGTATTGATGCTCGGCCCCTAGGAATCGTCTCCTCGTTGACTAGTCCATGAACACTGCCGCTGTCGCACCTTCAGACCGGAGGGGCGACAGGTGCTGTTTTAGCTGACGATGTCTTGGTAAACAGAGTTGGACGTCGTCAGTCCGAAGACAAACGCCCCGATGGTGACCATCACCACCCCGTAGACCACCAGCACGTACCAGCTGTGAGAGATCAGAGAGAATCAGCACAGAACCAGACATCCTAGAATCCACACAGAGCATCCCAACGGAGGCACAACGTTACCTGGCAGACCGGTCGTCACTCTCAGAAAGCTTGGCTTGGATTAGACACAGACCTGGGGACAGGGAAGATGTTATCATGTGATCTATAACATCATCACAGCGATGGTACTGATGAGATGGTGATGAGGATACCTGGGAAGACGAAGATGAAGCAGGCGGCCAGCCCTCCGATCAGCGAGATGACCTTGCCGATGTCGGGGATGAAGAGGGCAAGGGCGAGCGTGGAGGAGAACCACACCACAGTCTGGAGGATCCGACGCCTCCGCTCCCGAACCACACACAGCTCCACCTGCTCCCCCCGGCAGCGCAGCCACAGCCCCTCCACCACCGCCCTGAGGAGGAGGAGGAGGAGGAGGAGGAGGAGGAGGAGGAGGAGGAGGAGGAGGAGGAGGAGCAGTTAGGAGCAGTTAGGAGGATTAGGGGAGCAGTGGGGACCAGACGCCATGGGCTCTTCTGAACAGACTCTGCAAATTTAATTCAACTGAACAACGGTTTGATAAATGATGCACATCCCTGAACTCATGGTCTGACCATGTAGCAGGTCTGACCGTCCAGTCTGGGTTAGTCTTACCTGCCACAGAAGTGCAGGATGGGATACGAGGTGACGACACAGACAACGATGAAGGCTCGTGCAATTGCTATAGCGATGTCATCAGAGGGGTAGGACATCAACACATCCTGCTTGACCTCAGAGCCAAACGAGAGGAATCCACAAACACCTGCAACACACACACACACACACACGATGAATCAGAGTAGAAATTAGAGAAATGGAGAGTAAACCGGTTTAAGTATCTTAAACTGGCCTTCCCTAAACCAAGAGGAGCTTAAGCTACACATGGATGCTCTCCAATCTAGCTGTGGTCATGCTGCCTTCATAGAGTACATAACACCAGGGGTCTCATTTATAACCGTTGCGTACGCACAAAACGGGGCTGAAAGTGGCGTACGTGACTTTCCACCCCAAGTTTGTCTTATTACCGTAACCCTATAAATACAGCGGTGAGCCCCGTGCGTAATGCTGCACCATGGCACTGCCGGCACTGCTGGAGGACCATGCAAATGGCAGGATTCGGAGGGAATGCTTTTCTCAGTCCTTCTGCCATTCTTTCCGACAAGACATAATACTTCCATCGGAGTCTGTTTTATATGCAGATTGCATTCATGAGGTCTTTGCATTGACCATTTATGGTTACAAAGGGCCGTGTACAGGGCGGAACGTGAAGCTGATTCAGCTGCGCACACTTGTAGGCACTCTGTGATTTATAAAGCAAAGATTGCTTCGAGGTGTGCGTAGTGCGTACGCAGGGTTTTATAAGTCTGAATATTTTTTGGCGCACACAAAACTTGGCTTTTGGGCGTACGTACACTTTTAGTAACGATCCCACGCAGTTTTATAAATGAGATCCCAGATCCCTGACTGTGTGGGGCATTAAACCAGGGTGTGTGTGGCTTTAAACTAGGGTGTGTGGGGCATTAGACCAGGGTGTGGGGCCCGTCTTACCGGTTCCCGTGTACACAAAGAGGCAGATGATCATGCCAACCGTCACCACCAAGCCCCACGGCCTCATCTGCTTCCTGCTCATGCTGTTGAACACCGGGACACTGCTCACATGGCACTGGAGGAGGAGGAGGAGGAGGAGGAGGAGGAGGAGGAGACAGGTGGGACAGGACACAGGGAGGAGGAGGAGGAGACAGGGAGGAGGAGCAGAGCAGACAGGTGGGACAGGAGACAGGGAGGAGGAGGAGACAGGTATGACCGGAGACAGGGAGGAGGAGCAGAGCAGACAGGTGGGACAGGAGACAGGGAGGAGGAGGAGACAGGTGTGACAGGAGACAAGGAGGAGGAGGAGACAGGTGTGACAGGAGACAGGGAGGAGGAGACAGGTGACAGGGAGGAGGAGGAGACAGGTGAGACAGGAGACGGGGAGGAGGAGGAGACAGGTGTGACAGAAGACAGGGAGGAGGAGACAGGTGAGACAGGAGACAGGGAGGGAGTGGTTAGCTGGTCCTAAGCACGGAGCATCCAACACTGATAATTATTTTCTCTAATGATATGCTGAATGAGTTTAACCACACACACACACACACACACACACACACACACACACACACACACACACACACACACACACACACACACACACACACACACACACACACACACACACACACACACACACACACACACACACACACACACCTGGAAGCCAAAGCAGATGGTGGGCATGGCGTTGAATACGGCGGTCCACGAGGCGGCGCTGCAGGAGGAGCACACGGTGAGAGGAGCAGAGAGAGGAGCACAGGAGCAGGAGGAGCACGGTGAGAGGAGCACAGGGAGCAGGAGCCGTTCAGAACCGCTGGGCCAGGAGAGCTTCAGGGTGCGGCCTCTACGGTGGGACCCCCACAGCGGGGAGGGGCTGACCTGGTAGGGGAGGAGCTTATCTAGTAGGGGGGGGGGGGGGGGGGGGAGCTGACCTGGTGGGGGTGGGAGAAGCTGACCTGGTGGGGGAGGAGCTGACCTGGTGGGGGAGGGGCTCACCTGGTGGGGGAGGGGCTCACCTGGTGGGGGAGGAGGAGGGGCTCACCTGGTGGGGGAGGAGGAGGGGCTCACCTGGTGGGGGAGGAGGAGGGGCTCACCTGGTAGGGACGTTGGTGGGCACGGTCTCCTCGGTCAGCAGGAAGTACTTCACGATGACCACGATGGTGACGTACCAGGTGCCGACCACGCTGAACGCACTGCGGGTACAAAGTCATCAGTCACACAACACGGCCAAGAGCCATGACCCATGTTAACACCCATGTGACCCCATATGTGACCCCGACATGTGTCCCCCCCTCCATGAAAACAATGTTTTATTGATTGATTGATTGATTGATGGGTGTGTGAGGCGGTCCTACCTGGCGTATTTCTGGAAGCCGATCTCCTTAGGGATGGAGAGCGGGAGGATGACCAGGATGGCCGTCACACAGATGGTGAAGCGGCGCTGCAGGTACCAGTGGGAGGGGGCGGCCTCGTGAGCCACTGCCGCCATCACTGACGGGACGGGGGGGGGGGGAGGAGACAACCACACACTGTCAGAGTCTACAGCTTCACATATCCTCATGCAACTAGATATTAATGCGTGATCATCTGTAGGGACACAACCCCACTCTATTGACCACAGGACAGACCCCCCTCTATGGATCACAGGACAGACCCCACTCTATTGACCACAGGACAGACCCCACTCTGTGGATCACAGGACAGACCCCACTCCATTGACCACAGGACAGACCACACTCTGTGGATCACAGGACAGACCCCAATCCATTGACCACAGGACATACCACACTCTGTGGATCACAGGACAGACCCCACTTTGTGGATCACAGGACAGACCCCACTCTATTGATCATCTGAGAGGAAGGGGTGTGGCTATTGATCTGATTGGGAGTTTCCTTGTGATAAGATCAGACTGAGAAAGGTGGTGACCTTCTAGATAACTATAATTGATTAAGGATAAGAAATGGTCGTCAGGACTCATAAGAGCTTCTGTTTCCCCACTTCCTCCAAATGGAGGAAGCCAGGCAGACAAAACACATTTCTATTGTCAGCGTTTCTGCGGTTCCTGGGTCACAAGACGGTTTGCCCTTTGGACACTCTTACAGCACACTAGGACTACGACTGGTTCCACCCTGAGGTCATTCCAGTGAAGCTTGGTCAACTCGAGTAACCACACACACACACACACACACACACACACACACACACACACACACACACACACACACACACACACACACACACACACACACACACACACACACACACACACACACACACACACACACACACGACTCACAGCATTCCAGCTGGTCTCCGATGACGATGAAGAAGGCGATGCAGGTGCCGAAGGTGTAGACTGCGATGGACAGCTCGCAGACCACGCCCGAGACCTTCCCGCAGGACACCCGGACCACCTCCTGGTAGGTGGCCTCGTTGCTGACCTGGAGGAGAGGAGCTCAGGTCAGACCTGCTTCAACACCTGATGCTCTGCTGACCTCGGAGCCAGAGATTCAACCTTCAATCAATCATTTCATTGGAATGGAATCCTATTTTGTTTCAGATACCGAAGAAAATTAGGAAATAGTATCTGCTGATCTTATTTAGCAACTGACAACACACACACACACGACCAAAAGGGGGCTGATAAACCAGACATTGACCTGTGAGCAGTACCCCAGCACCACCAGTCCGCTGATGATGAAGATCAGCATACACTGCAGACCAAAGGGAAAAAGGAACTGTTACACCAAGGTTCAACTTCTGTGCTCCTAAATGCAAATCACATTGTGGTGTTGAAGGGGATAGCGTGATTGGCGTTTACTCGAGTCTCCAGGGTTCGTTAGAACTGGATCAGGCTTGAGACTAACGTGATTTACATCACGTTAGTACTAAACCCAATTATTCATCTCTCTCTCTCTCTCTCTCTCTCTCACCATTTGTAGCATCAGTCCGGCCACCACTCCGCCCGCCATGTTGAAGGCGGCGGGGAAGTTGAGAAGCCCCGCCCCCAGCGCCGCGTTGACCACGATGAAGACGGCGGCCGTGGACGACACCCCCCCCGCGGCCTTGGCGCGCTCCGCCTCTGGCGTGCGTCCCGACTCCACGCATGGGCTCTGCAGCAGCCACGCCCGCTCCCCTGAGCCGTCTCGGGGCCCCTCCCCCAACCGGGGCCCTTCCTCTGCGTCCACACTCTGAGACATCCCCTCAGGAGCCGAAGGCTGACCTTTGACCTCCAGCCAGCCCAGTGTTCCCGGTGGTGGAAGGGTCTGTAGTCAACCAACAGATGAAGCTGTACGATCACCAAGTCAGACCAGTACGACAAGTATGACACCAGGTCCTGTCACTCCCAGATCAGCTGTGATCCCAACAGGGTCCTCACTTAGGGTGGGGGTTCAGATGAGGATCCTGTGGTCTTCACTGAAGTTCCTTCAAAAGAGAGAAACAGGTGTCAAGAAACAAAATGGTGACATCTGTGTTCCCTCCGGTCACAGGAAGATGCCTGTCAAACCAGGCGGTGAGTTGGGACTCATCAGCTGACCACCTTCACTGAATGGGTTAATGAAGTAGAGACCTTTGACCGAGGTGAACAGAATGTAAATACCACGTACGTTACGACTTGTAGTGGTTCAAGTCCAGCTTGTATAACGTTAAGGCAATACACATCTGTATGGCAACACACATCTGCATCCCAACACACATATGTATCACAACACAACACAAAACACATCAGCATCACAACACACATCTGGATCACAACACAACACACATCTGACTCACAATCCATCACGGTACAGAGGGGCTACGACCCTGTACGTCGGGTACTCAATCACCCCAGGTACTAACCGCTAACCCCAGCAGGTACTACCAGTAACACTCCCATCTCCCCTCTGACAGGATAACAGCGCCGTGTAGCGCCGTGTGAGTGCTAGCTACCCTTAGCCTTAAACAACAGCTCCGGTCTCTAACCCGAAGCCCGGTCCGCTGTCACTCTAGGAGAGAACGTTATTTACCCGGGTCTGGTTCTGGTTCTGCCGGTCCTTCCTGAGGAGAGAAGCGGGCTTCAGCTCCTTTCCTCCGGGAGTGAAACCCAACGGGCGGTCAGCTCCTTAATATGGAGAGTCACGTGACCGTGAGTCACGTGCCTCAGTGGGGACGGGACGGTCCAATGTTCATGTCCCGCCCCCCACCCCCCCCCCCGCCGCCGCCACCGTTTTATGAACTAACCAAGAGCGCCCTCCCTCTCCAGGCTTCTAATAACAATTCAATAGTAACATCCAAGGAAAATTAGAAAAAATAAAAAACTTGATAGCCAATATTTTATTTTGGTAATGAATTTATTCGTTGAATTTATTGATGAATTTATTTGTTCAGAATAAGATGAATGACCGGTTCTTTGCTAACTACATTGTCGTCCCGGGAGCTGATCTCTCTCCCTGACTCCTGCGTATCGCTTCTGTCTGTTGATCTCAGAAGGCTCTGTTAATCAGCCGTTCTCTCCCTTTGGAGGAAATCTTTAAGGAGATTTGAGTTGTGCTTTGTTTAGATGTATGAAAAAAGGTCAATGTGTCCATAATGCACGGTCAAGCAGAATCAGCAGACCTCTGGATCTCTCACAGAAAATCATAGTAACTGTCTAATTTGGGTACTTAAGTCGAGTGACTGAGAAGCTGATGTCTTGTTAGCAACTCAAAATAACCTTTTAAGAATGTAATTTACTGTTACTCATTTCAATAGACGTGTCGAAAGGACAGAATAAACACTCATCACTGACTGAAAGGTTGATTAGTTTAGATAAAGAGCCATAGATTAGTATGAATGATTAGGATGCATACTAATGGTATGCATCCTAAACTAAACCAAAACCTTATCTTCCATTAAGTGCTCCATGATCGACAGAGTGGCTGTAGTTTGAAACGCATTTCCACTTTGTGTAATGTTCTTTAATGGCCCAGCATTAGCACAGTGTGTGGCGTGTCATCAGGGTGCGTTCTGAGGAGGTGCTGGATCGGGCCAACAGTACATCATGAAAAAGCAGACACACAGTCAAGAGACACCAGCCCCTCAGTCAGCAGACTGTGATTAGTGTGTTGTTGGGTCACATCACGTCTCCTGTTCAGAGAGAACTGAGAGGCCACTCCAGACTATCAAACCGTTAACGACTCGATAAGCTCAGACGGGCGGCCCACTGCAAAACTTCTAGAAGATAAAACTGAATCAGATACTCTAAACAAACTCTTTTTTTGTTGCTCTAAACATGGAATGAGGGGAGCAGGGTGAGAATAGGACACATTTAGTCTGCCTCTATCAACGTCTCCTATATATATATATATATATATTCATCTCTGCGTCGCCGCGGCTACTTGGTGACTGCGTGGATGCCGGCCGCCAGGTAGCCCACGTTCCCGGATGTCACGCCGGCCATGGAGATGCGGCCGTCCTTGGTCATGTACACGGAGAACTCCTTGGTGAGACGCTCAACCTGACGGGAGAGAGGAGGTCCCCAAAGGTTAACATTCAGCAGGCTGAGAGGAGGTCCCCATTAGGTTAACATTCAGCAGGCTGAGAGGAGGTCCCCATTAGGTTGACATTCAGCAGGCTGAGAGGAGGTCCCCATTAGGTTAACATTCAGCAGGCTGAGAGGAGGTTCCCATTAGGTTAACATTCAGCAGGCTGAGGTCCAGAGCACGAGGAAAAAATCAAGTCGTTAAGATGTAACGTGAACCTCAAACTGCAAGACATACTGTACAACCTTGACATTTACATTGAGGGAATTTAGCAGACGCTTTTATCTAACAATATGTCGCTGTGGTACAGTAATAATGTTATAGAACCAAGTTCCAGGCACTTGGTTCTATAACATGAACCCCATACTGTACAACATGGACCCCATACTGTATGACATGGAGCTGGTTGGCTTGATGTTCTTGAGGTGAGGGTAAACCAGAAACCCTGTTTTGCCCCCAGGATGAGTATCGCCCCCTGAGCAGCCTCGTCAGGAGAAGATAAGCGGTGACCCAGGTCCAATGAGGGGGAACCGGCCCACAAAGCCTGACTCCTCACAAAGTGTTTGATCAGTTCAATCATTTGCATTATGTTTACAAATCAGCCTGGGAAGTAATCTGTCCCTTCCCCGTTTGCGGAGTGTGATCTGGGGAAATTTGATTACATCCTCAAGTCGTTGCACTCCGTCATCTGCAGACAATCAGAGGATGTTTACCAGGAAGAAGGCGGGGAAATATCAACAGTCGGTAGGCTTGACCAAATCACACCGGCTGGTGAGGATCGAATTACGGTGTCCTGACTGACTTTTTATGAGCAAAGTGAATCCTCTTCACTCCAATTAAAGTATAGAAATAACATGGGGTTATCCAGATTTACATTTATTATACATTGAGAAGTACGAACAATTCGTCCAACAATATAAATGTAATTGATGAATATACATACTGTATGTACATATGAATAATGTGTATAATGTACTTAATAAGGCAGTCAATGTACGCACTTATTGTATTTTGTAAGTCCTTGAACTTAATGTACACACTTAGTTTGTTTTACGTCGTGGTAGTTAAAAATAGTATTAAGCATCATGTATTAAGTATCTACTCCTAGCTATCTTTGTTGCATACGGGGAATATTGTTAACCTAGTGATTGTTAGTGCTTGGGACTTGGTTCTATGAACATCCTTACTGTACAGACAGAGATATATTGTTGTTTCTCTTTCTTCTGACAAATGTACTTATTGTTAATCGCTTTGGATAAAACTGACTGCTTAGCGCCCTGAATGTAAATGTAATGGTTTTTATGATGTTTTTATACTTCTGTATGAATATGACTATGTGACTGCAGGGGTAATGCAGGGGTTGACACTAAGGTTTCAAAAGCACTTGCCCATCGGGCAAGTACAGGTCATGTTCGACTTGCCCGAATGTAATGTTCACTTGTCCGAATTAAAATCAGAAACATGAACGGGCCTCTTTTTGCGAGAAACCTGGCCTAATTTGGGGAACTCAGAAAACTCATCCTAGCTCAATCTGAAGCTGAATGTTAGCTTCCACATAGTATGTGTTTAAACAATAACAAACTTCTTCTTTGTTTACTTATATACCAAATGGTCACATCGTGCCATGAAGTGATTTCAGTCCACCGTTGCAATCTATTAAAGCTGTCGCCCAGTTATATGTAGACCTGCATGCTTTCATCTGGATTTTATGCAAATGTAAATAGCTAAATGTCCAAGGTAGTAGCAAAGATATCTTTTTTTAACTTCCACGTTTCTTGTAAGTAACTAAATAATCACAATCACGTTTATAGTAGTATTGTCACGATACTGGATTTTCGTGACAAATCCAGTATCGTGACATACTGGATTGTATGTCACGTATTATACCTGGAAAAATATTGATATTCTATACCATTTTCCATACCAGGGGAAACTGTTTTTTTCAGAAAAGAACGTAACCAAAGTAAATAGAGTATATCTCCAAAACTGCTCGGGCTATAATATTACATCTTGGTGCCAATAGAAAGATTGTTGTGCAAGTGAAATATTCAATGTGGATACTTCTTTACGGCATAAGTGGAAGATTACATTTCGACCTGAAATAATTATCAGTTGGTCATTATCAGTTGGTATCACTGTCGTACTATGAGACACAAACAGGTAGATATCTTACCATTTTGACACTTGAAACCTCTATTTAAAGTTCAGGGCAAATATAATCGAATGACACCAAGCCAAACATTCGCAAATACACATATGGCCACTAGATTGCGCTGAAGAACATGTGTTCTGATTGAAGGCAATTTACCTTTTTCCTAAGAAACCTTCTCTTAAGTAATTTATTGTAAACACCATGTTTAGTTGCAAAATTTGTCCACTGGATTATCTGTTTATGGTGGTTTAATGAGATCAGATTCAACTTTGTGGACAAAATCACAAAGGTAAAATTTCATTTTTGGTTTTTAAAAGAAAAAGTTTTTTTCTTAAATTGTTATTTGTGAGTTTTAGTCCCAGAATGATATGGATTAGATTGTCGTAATTGGTGGAGGCTCAGCTTTCATATAATATCTAGTTTGTGCAGGTCCAATTTCATGGAAAAGATCCCAAATATTATTTTTAGTTGCCCCGGGCAAGCGGGCAACGGTTAGTGTCATCCCCTGCTAATGTTCCTCCTGAGCTGGGGGCTGAGGCCGTACCTGCTCAGGCTTGAGGCCGGTGAAGCAGAACATGCCGATCTGGTCGATGACGTGCTGCCAGTCGCGCGTGGAGCCCTCCTTCTTCAGTCCCGCCTCCAGCTGCTCCCTCATCTTGATGATGCGGTTTGCCATGCCATGGACCTCCCCCAGCCTGGGAGGAGAGCCGAGAGAGGGAGGAGAGGGGAGAGAGAGAAGGACAGAGAGAAAAGAGGAGAGAGGAGAAAAAAGATTTTTAAATATTGATATTATGTTATGAGAATAAAACAATTATATTATTTATCTATTTCTAATTCAATTATTAAAATAAATAAATAAATAAAGGCAGTGAGGAAGCAAAGCATAGAATCCGTTCTGGAACAACTCCACTAAAGAGTTGGAAGCACAAGCTCCCTCTCTGGACAGAGGGCAGAGGAGCGATGGTTCAGACACTAGGCTCACTGGTTTATTATTCTTGGATTATTTAGTAGTAAGTACTACGTACCACACGGAGAAGAGCTCTATAGAGTATAGCTCTATAGAGTACAGCTCTATAGCCTCTCTACGTAACACACAGAGTACCGCTCTATAGCCTCTCTACGTACCACACGGAGTACAGCTCTATAGAACACTCCTCTATAGAGTACCGCTCTATAGAGTACAGCTTTATAGCGTTTCTATGTACGACACAGAGTAGAGCTCTATAGAGTACAGTTCTATAGCCTCTCTACGTACCACACGGAGTAGAGCTCTATGGAGTAGAGCTCTATAGCCTCTCTACGTACCACACAGAGTAGAGCTCTATGGAGTAGAGCTCTATAGCCTCTCTACGTACCACACGGAGTAGAGCTCTATAGCCTCTCTACGTACCACACAGAGTAGAGCTCTATGGAGTAGAGCTCTATAGCCTCTCTACGTACCACACGGAGTAGAGCTCTATGGAGTAGAGCTCTATAGCCTCTCTACGTACCACACAGAGTAGAGCTCGGGCGTGTTGAGGATGGTGGAGGCGATGCGCGCTCCGTTCATGGGGGGGTTGGAGTAGATGGGCCGGATGAGGATCTTCAGCTGGGACTCGACCCGCTTAGCCTCCTCAGCGTCGTTGCAGACCACCGTGAAGCCCCCAACGCGCTCGCCTGGGGACCAACACACAACGATGTGTTACAATAGCTCAACTAAACATGGGTTTACATTGACGACATTGACTCGTTTGAGTTGGAGAAAGGCATACCAACATCAGCAATATTCAGGTTAATAATTATTTTATCAATTCAAATTACGCCTCAATGCTGTGTCTATATCAGGGGCCTTATTGGTTGTGAATTAAGTATCATGGCGGTGAATTTTAACTAATAATGGGATGAGAAATGTCAAACCATATCCACCATATCACCACTGAGGGGCAGTAAAGAGCAGGGAAAAGAGTCAGCGGCTGATAGGACCAACAGCCTTCCTGTGGCTGCTGTTCTGTTCCTGTGTGCAGCTTCACCTTGCAGTGATAATGATTCATTACCTGCAGGTGATACCTGATGAATCATACTGTCATACATACAGAATGCCATCTTATGAGCAGCATGCACCAAGCAAAGGCAATGCTCACCGTAGAGACCCATGTTCTTGGCGAAGGACTGGGACAGAACGATGTTGTGTCCCTGCTCGATGAAGTAGCGCACTGCCCAGGCGTCTTTGTCGATGTCGCCGCTGGCAAAGCCCTGATAGGCCATGTCGAAGAACACCAGCAGGTTCCTTTTCTGAATGGGCGAAGAGAAGGGCGAGGTTAAGGGAAGAAACTAACAGACCAAATCTTTGAGGTGTGAAACAAACGTGTTGAATAGCATCGAAGAGCAAACACTGGTAGATATTTAAAGGAGCACAGGGTTCAATTTAATTTACATTTAGGGCGCTTAGCAGACGTTTTTTTCCAAAGCATCTTACAATAAGTTGTCAGAAAAAGTGAAACCACAATATATCTGTCTGTACAGTAAGGATGTTCATAGAACCAAGTGCCAAGCACTAACATTAACTGGGTTAACCCATTCCCAGTATACAACAGAGACAGCTAGGATAAGAGGTCCAGCAGGTGAGCTCACCTTCACCAGGTCGGAGATCTCCTTCCACTGCTCGGGGCGGGGGTCCACACCGGTGGGGTTGTGGGCGCAGGCGTGCAACATGATCACGCTCTGCTCCGGGATTTTCTGTAGCACAAGCACATTTCTTTTTTCAGTCAAAACACACACACACACACACACACACACACACACAACGCCTCTGCCCAGCGCCCAGCCCCAGTATTGGCGCAGAGTGTGGCGGTCCTTACGGAGATATCCTCCAGCGCCCCGCTGTGGTCGAAGCCGCAGGTGGCCGGGTCGTAGTAGCGGTAGGCCTTCAGCGTCATGCCGGCGTCCTTGAAGATGGGGGTGTGGTTTCCCCAGGAGGGCTTGGGCAGGTACACGTCACGGGGGCCGCCGTGGAAACGAGACTGTGGCGGAAAAAGAGCAGAAGCGATGCTGAGGGGTTCGAAGCTAAACGCTTTGATGCTTGGGAGAAGGGAGAAGGAGGGGGAGGCAGAGGGAGGGAGAAGGGAAGTTGGAGGAGGGATGGGGGGGGGGAAGGGGAGGAGGGCGGGAAGGAGGGGGAGGGAGAGGAAGGGGGGAGGAAAGGGTGAGGAGGGATGGGGGAGAAGGGATGGGAGAGAAGGGTTGGGGAGGGGGGATGGGAGGAGGCCACGCTGTAAATGGACCACAACCACAGCGCCCTCTTACCAGGAAGTTGGCTCCGATGCGCAGAGATCCGGTTCCAGAGATGGTCTGAACCGTGATGTTCTGATGGGAAGAAGGAAGAATGGATCATTTTCTTGTCGCCCATCAAAAGGTTGATTTTGTATTGGTACAAATGTACATTACCCAGACTACCACATATTGTTGTAGTCATGTGACCTTGGGAACAAAGAGGCAGCCCTCCAATAGGAGCGGTACCGTCAGGCGCTCACCCGTCCGCTCTTCAGAACCTCGCTGTCCGCCCCCAGGGCCAGCTTGGCGCAGGACTTGTTGAAGTCGGCCAGCCCGGTGATGCCCAGATACTCCTTGTCCATCTGCTTGGCGGAGATCAGAGCCTCGGCCTGGGGAGAGAGGAGCCGCCCAGAGTTAGGACCTCAGTCAATACGTCCAGCTCATCCATCGGGCAAACATCGAGGTCAGTGACCTCTGAACTGAGGTTCATACACACATCGAGGAATAACCGGAACAGAGTCTGCTCAGACACAGGGGATGGATCACTTTGGGTCTCTTGTCTTTTGATGCATATTAAAGTAAGCCCGACGGCCCAATTCATAACTTGCATATAAATAACATTGTTTTATGAATCACACCTTTTCCATGACACCAGCCTTTGTTAATCACAACACTCAAGTTCCTGTAGAGAGTCAGGACTAGAGACGCGGTCCCACATGCAGACCTTGGTTGGTTTAGGTTTCCCTGACCTTCACTTTGCATCGTGTGAACCTTTGGCAGCATTTTGTTTCATAAGTCACGGTCCGCTGGTGTTATGGGTTGCTTGGTGTAAGCTAGCATACTCAGAACAAGCCCACACAACAGTGTGTGAATACACGGTTACAGCTTGTGTGTTGACAGAGGCTAAACACTAAATCCGGTAGCATTTAAGCTATAAAACACTTCGTCATTCGTATCACTCTTTTGGAATTCTGATCATAAATTTTTCAAGGTTGTAAAACAAGAATTGCATGGCTGTTATCATTCTTATGCGTGTCCTTGTGTGTCTGTCCTTGTGTGTCCGTGTGTGTGAGTGTGCATGAGTACATGCATGCGTGCGTGTACCTTGCGGACACAGCTGAGCACAAAGGGCTTGCCCTGGTCGTCGCGGTAGGCTCCCACTCCCAGGTTCATCTTCTTGGGGTTGGAGTCCTTCTTGAAGGCCTCGCTCACCCCCAGGATGGGGTCGGGGGGGCCCATCTGAACACCCCCCCACCAGGAGCTGAAAGGACAGGAGGGCTTGTGAGGTCATGACCTCTCGGACTGCTAACTCCCTACCACTGAACCGTTTGAAACGCCTCCCAGAGGGATGTGTTACGTAACGTTTGTAATCTACTTAAGGAGTTCAGAATAGGAAGTGAAAGCGTGATCGTCGATAACAGAACTAAAGGGTCCTAGGTATGCTAGGCTTTATATAACCTCCTCACCTTCTGAAAACACATAACTGCCACCACGCTTTTTTATCAAACAACAAAACTGGTTCAAACTGA
The DNA here is from genome assembly GCF_902167405.1 of Gadus morhua. Taxonomy (NCBI): domain Eukaryota; kingdom Metazoa; phylum Chordata; class Actinopteri; order Gadiformes; family Gadidae; genus Gadus; species Gadus morhua. The sequence continues at coordinate 27,660,163 of NC_044061.1, read as the reverse complement.
CTGGCTATTTAGATCGTGTTTGCAGTTGTAATTAGATGCTGCAAGGAACTAATGAAAGCAGGGACTTCTACTCTTCCAGTCTCGAGTTTGGTTCACACACCATGAAATAAAACATTAAGGGACCTGCAGGGAAGACATAATAATGTCATTGATAATTGGTTCATGATGTTTGGGCTTACCTTGTCCCCACAAGGACAAGTTTGGGGATTTGCTTTTAAAACAAAACCTTAAACAAAACCACAACACAGGGTGGAGCTGAACCCTGAATAAGGACAATACTTTGGACAATTATTCACTCAAGTCTTTGTTGAAATTCAAATCAACCTACTATAGCAACTGTAACAGAGTATTCACTTCCCCCTCACAGCCATTGGTTAAGAACAGGGGTGTGTGGAGGCGGAATTAGTGCAAAGGTCCAATAAAATTTGATTGCAGATCTGTTGTGAAACCTCACAGAGACCGTTTCACCTCAAAAGGAGCGCAGGTCTTGCCTGGCCATGTTGGCATCAGACAAAGGGAATTCATGACTTATTTCATGGATAGGCTCGTCATCCATTACACAAATACCAGGATCAGTACCATGGATTAGTGAACTTGTGGTGGTGACCTCTGAACCCTATTAGCCCTAACCCCTCCACAAAGGAACAGCCCTGTCTATTCTTTAACATGCTATAGTCAAGAACAACCTGATTACAACACACTTATTCGTTATTCATTCAAGTAAATGCTATTATTCCTACAGTAAATTTAGCTTAACACAGTGCAGTCAGTGTTATTTAGCTTAACACAGTGCAGTCAGTGTTATTTAACACTGGTATAAGGTATTTAGGCTCAGAGGAGTAGAGAAGGCCCCTGTGGCGCAGAGGAAAGGCTGTGGCTCCTGGCTGAAGCATGTACTGCAGCTACATACCGACCAGCTTTGGTTTCAGATGCTTTCGGACACTTGAAAGGTTGGAGCTAAACTTAGTAGTGGAGGGACGGAGCCGAGGTGGACACTTGATAATACAAGTGTACAATGTAAATGTAAATCACATTCCATATGATCAGCAGGAACAACCTCAGGAGCTGTTTAATATTGATAAGAAATGAGGGCTTTAAGTTTACAAACTATTGCATTATTTTTTCACTATTTTAACCTGGAAAGCTAGTACTATACTAATAGACTAGTACAATACTGAAGAGAAAGGTCTTTGGAGCAGTAATAACATTGAGTGACATGGAGACACAACCTTTGATCGTTTGACATTGTACAAACAACCAGGTCAACCAGTCAGCCCAACAGACTATCTATTGATAAAGCATAAAGTGGTTAGCTGGCTGCAGGTTTGAACTTCACATTCTGAGGAACTAAAGTAAACTATTTAGGCCTAGTGACATTCAGACTCATTGGTACTTCTGGTTAATCGGTCAATCATATCTGGTTAATTAATCCTCTACAATGGAGTGAACCGATTCAAAGTAATCGAAAGTGATGTGAAGGGAGACCTGACTAAGAAGATCAGAGCAGCCTGAACCATCTGCTAGTGATGGGAATGAGTTGCAGTAGTTAGCAATGAGCTAAACTGCGCTGCTAATCCAGCACTGTAGTACGAGAACATGGACCTCGGGGGACCCCCACTAATCTCCACCAAAGACCCCTAACGCACACACACACGCACGCACAGTACTTCTGTTTAGACAAAAAAAAATATGTTAGCCAATCACCGACCAGTCTTGCCGATTGGCCAACCAATGGGCTCGCCTGGCACCGGTAACGACGGAACGCCTCCAAGATCAATTCAAGGTTCATAAAAAGGAAAATTTTAATCAAAACGAAAGCTAACGCCATGTGTTAAATAATGAGTCACAGCCACACGCTGTGCGTCCAGGTTTCCCTGCATATCATCCTAGTGTAATCTGATATTAGGAGTGATGAGTGATGGCCCTGGTTGATGTTGGAGCCTCGGATTCACTACAGCCATAATCCTCTAGTGTTGGGAGTCGTCATTAAAATATGAATAACCTTCAAACATCATTACCGACACTCTATTCGTTCCTTTCCAGCCACAAAACACAAACCCTGACATGATAACCCGTCACGGCCCTTTCGGTCTGCGCCGAGCATCTGCTGCTGGCCTGGACGCGTTTGACCCCTGCGCGTCTCAGCACTTCCGCCCCGGTCCAGAGACCTCCTCACAACGGGAACGAGTCCGTGAGGAGGACCAGAGACCTCAACTGGGACCGGGTCTACGCGTAGGACAGGCCGGTGACGGTCACCTTGTAGTGTTCCTTGGTGTTCAACACCAACATCACCGACTTGTGTCAGTCTGCGCAGCCTGACCGCTACAGTGAGCCGCCAGAACCCGAGCATCACTCACCTGTTCCGGGTGGACAGAGACCCCAGCGCCGGGGAGAGGTTCCCCAGGCCAAAGATCACCTTGTTGCTCTTTAGGAGGGCCATTTCTGGGTAGGAGTTCGGATAAGTGCTGCTAAGTAAAGCGTGGACGATCACCACCAAGGACAGGGGCGGGGACAGCGGGATGACGTACTGACGTCAGGCGTACTGACGTCAAGGGAACGTGATGATGCCACAAAATACTCAATTGCAAGATAAGATTTATATATATATATAAATATATATGAGTGTTTTACTGGGCCTTACCTAATGAGAATACTTTGTATTTTGATAATTATTATAAAATATATGCATTTAGTTGATTTCGATTTTGTTGATAGATATATTTGTAGGTTAATTGTCATAAGGTATCTTCCATAAATTAAGTTATTCCCACCGAATCGGCCAGACAGCCTAGCTCTGGGAATCTGGTGGGCCTTCTGTCACCCATCAAGGCATGATTAGTGTGGTACCTGTTCTGTTCCAGACAAGGATGCTTGCGGTAGTGGGAAGCATGCCCATCATGTTTTGTGTAGGGCAAGAGTAGTGGTGCATGTACAGGTTATGTCCACTTGAGGTCAGTATTGTACCGAACAGAAGACGAGGCCCTTCTGGATCCGAATTATCTGACAGGGAGGGCTAATCCCCTCATTCCTATGGGGTGTGTAGGCCTATCTCACGAGACGTTGTACCTAATATTCCCTCAATCTCTTCTGGGTTTACATCAAATGCCCCAAAAACTGACGGACAGTGTGTGTGTGTGTGTGTGTGTGTGTGTGTGTGTGTGTGTGTGTGTGTGTGTGTGTGTGTGTGTGTGTGTGTGTGTGTGTGTGTGTGGAGGGGGCGAGTGTGTGGAGGTGGGGCGATTCTAGGGAGTGTGGGGGCCCTAGGCAGAGGATTGTTGACGGGGGGGGGGGGGGGGGGGGGTATGGAGCGATTGTTGACGGGGGGGTATGGAGCGATTGTTGACGGGGGGAGGGGCGGGGGGGGGTATGGAGCGATTTTTTTTTTTTTTTTTTTTGGCTCTAGGGGGCCCCCTAGTAGTGGCCCGGGGCCCCAAGCAATTGCGTGTGTGTGTGTGTGTGTGTGTGTGTGTGTGTGTGTGTGTGTGTGTGTGTGTGTGTGTGTGTGTGTGTGTGTGTGTGTGTGTGTGTGTGTCTAGTTATACAGTTGTTATAGTTGATAGTAATACTTCATAAAGCTATATCTGTTACATAACAAATATACATTATTTTGTGGAAGATGTGCTGTGTTTATTGAGTATTAATTATGGCTCTGTGGTATAAGTTTCCTATTTCCCCAGACTGTCCCTTATACTCTCCACAATGTATTCTTCATTTCCTTTTGTTACACGCAAACCTCCGAAAGGCCAATTATCCTCTGACGTTAAGACGCTTCATGAACGTGATTTCACGGTGAGGGATAGGAAACAGAATCAGCATGACACTGAGCTGGAGGAGAGGAGGAGGAGAAGAAAGGAGAAGTGAAGGTGGGGAGGAAGAGAGCTTCTAAGGCTGAGTGGCAGCAGCTCCTGGCCGGGAACAGACGACACCGTGGGCACATGGTCACGTTCCCTTTGTACTGATGTTGCTCAAACGTTTATTCTGCAACACATACATTTTCTATCCAGATATCCTAGCTCTCTCTCTCTCCCTAAGTGTGTGGGTGAATGCACATGTTTTTTGCGAGGGGAAAATATTTTTGCGTGAAACTATATTTCACGCATATTTACCAAGCTGAGAAGCAGCTTGGGAAATACTGTGACCGTATTCTCCCTCTCCCTCTTCTTTTTCATCTCTCTCTCTCTCTTTCTCTCTCTCTCTCCCTTTCCCTGTCTCTCTCTTTCGCTCACAGCCCTGTATACGTTTACAATCTCACGCTTTGAAGTCCATGACAAACAAAAAGGTTGTTATGAAATTGGACTGGAGCATCACCAAAATGCATCTACAGGTCTAGGTCATACAGCTACAGGTCTAGGTCATCATCTACAGGTCTAGGTCATACAGCTACAGGTCTAGGTCATACAGCTACAGGTCTAGGTCATCATCTACAGGTCTAGGTCATACAGCTACAGGTCTCCGTAGCAGCTCAATGTCATCTGAACGTCACCAGGAGTTAGGAGGAGAGAGGTTCACATGAAGCCTGTATCTCTGAAGGCCAGCCAGCATTCAGCGTCACTGTAGCCGAGCAGTCTGCAGTCCTGGGGTCTCTGAGCCTCTGAGAGGGAAGCAGTGAGTTTGTGTTGAACTTTTTTAAACCAAACCTTAACAGAATGTGTGAATATATAACATATTTAATCTGATGTGTGCTGGTTGATTACAGCGGTGCGTATGGTGTGTGTGTGTGTGTGTGTGTGTGTGTGTGTGTGTGTGTATGTGTGGTGGGTGGGTGGGTGCGCACACATGTGTGTAAGAGTGTTGTCGTGAGTGATTTCAATGAATCATTAAAGGGCCCATGCATAATTGATAACAGGTACGCCATCCCATGATGCCTGAGAGAACATTGCTGAAACACATTCATCATATATCCCAATGCTTTGACTTGAATACATATATTCCATGTTCATAGTACTGTCTTTTAGGCAGGGTGCTCTCTGCAGCCGCTGTGTATCTGTGGCCTTTAGGACTGAGTTGAGCCCCCCTCTCACCTCCAGCAGGTGACAGCAGTGAGGCCAAGCCCCGCCTCCTCTGAAGTCTTTCTTTGAGAGTGCCTTAGCGTCAGGGAGTCTCTCGCGGGCTCCTCAGTTTAATTGAAGGTGTGCTTTGGTTAAATGAGCTGGAATGTCAACACACCAGCCAATAAGCAACACAGGCTAATGGCTAGCATGGAGCTGGCTGGGGGGTTTGTGATGATAATAGAAACAAGGAGTGACACGTGTCTTTAGGTTTGTTTATTCATGACATTAGAAATGTCTTCCATAGAAGAGTACAATTGAATGCAAAAAATAAAAGATTATCTGGAACGCAAAAAGAGTTCAACAGTTAAATAAAAAAGGCATAACTACAACGAGGAGCAAAAGGTAGGTTTTATATTAAATATTTCACTATCCAACCACATGTAAATCAGAGAGGACTGCAGTACTAGGGAGGCAGCCAGGGGGGAGGGAGGTAGAGGGTTGTGTGTGTGTGTGTGTGTGTGTGTGTGTGTGTGTGTGTGTGTGTGTGTGTGTGTGTGTGTGTGTGTGTGTGTGTGTGTGTGTGTGTGTGTGTGTGTGTGTGTGCGCGTGTGTATGTGCATGTGTTTGTGTATGTGTTTGTGTGTATGTCTGTTTGTCTGTATGTGTATGTATGCATGTGCTCTGAGTAGCACATTCATTTGCAGTTTAAGTGGTTTAGGATCAAATGCATGCCATTGGTGCTGGTGGGGTTGGTGTGTGTGGGGGGATGGGGGGGGTCCTGTAGCAGCCAGGCTGAGAGCTCACAGCGTGGAATCCTTGCAGAGGACGATCTCCAGCTCGGTGCGGTACAGCTTGCCTTCGTCTGACAGGGCCATGATGCTGGCCTTGTAGCTCCCCAGCCCACCCGGGCCCACCTTCTGCAGCCACGGGGACAGGGAGGAGAGGGACAGGTTAACACACGGCCATCCGTCTGACCGGGGCTCAGACACACAGACGGAGAGGAGAGACACAGGTTAGCACACGGCCGTCGGCCTGACCTGTGCTCAGACAAAGACAGACACACAGGCCTTCCGTCTGACGGTGACACACTGTGCACTACGCTCAGTGTTGGTGTCTGTTACGATGAGCCTTGAACGTCTCTAGAGAACACCTTGTCCTTCATGAAAAAGACAAACGTTCTGTTCTTTCAATAGAAGGATTATGATATTTAGGAAGACACTGAGATCGGGCTCCATTACCATTTTCTTTTTGTCGCAGAGGTCCTTGAGCAAGGCATCCAGCTCCTGCTCATCGATGTAGCCGTTACCATCCTGGTGGGAAAAGGGCGAAGTGTGAGGTGAACTGGAGTGATTAGTCAGAGTCACGCTGTAGACTGTAGCTTGTAGAAGGTTGAGATTTGTCTTAGCTTACACGTTCAAATACCCCTTAATATTCACACTAGAATTAAGACTCAGGAACAGACCTTATCATAGAGGGTGAAGAGGCCGTTGAACTCCTTGGTGGTCAGCTTAATGTCCTGAAGACAGAGAAGGGTGAGAAACCAGGGGTTATTTCTAGAGAGTGGGACTCAGGCCCCGATCCAGCGGTGATATTAATCTATGGAGATTATAGTAACTGGGATTAGCGCTGAGTTTAATCCAGCACGAACAGACTAATCCCACATCTGAAAGGAATTGTTGATATTCCCTTGCAAGTTGGAAGTCCTGGGTACGTACAGAATACATATGGCAGCTTTACACAGAGGAGGACCTAAGTCAGCTCCCGAGGAAGGGGGAAGAGCAGAACCTCAAAGACTGCAGTACATTGTGAAAATATATAAAGTCACCCAATCGCTCTTTCTGCTTAAAATGTCTTCTTAAAACTCCTCTCACATCCATGATAGTTTTAAAGAGAAGTTGCAGTTTGCATCAAAAAAACGTCAACATAACAATACTAACAATAATATAATGGTGGCCCAATTTAAATGAGCAAAGCCATTTGGAACCTATGGCGAAAACAACTCTACGATCCCATAAGGCTGATCGTATGGTTCAGTAACACTGGATTCTAACGCGCACAGTGATTGATCCATAATCCCAACTGCTCCTAAAGAAACGGGGATGTGGATCTATAGAGCTGGCGTGTTGTTTGACCTCATGACCTCCCTGCACTAAAGACATGGGTCTTAAACCTATGATCCGTCTGGTAAGGGTCACAGTCTGACGCTCTCCCACTCATCAAGGGTTTTAATGGAACATTGGAAACACGTTTCGACAGACACTGTTTCAAACACAGACCTCGACCACCTCGAAAAGAATAATCCGGTAATCATAATAATCAAAACATCGTCTTGGTAAAAGGGTCGAGAGATATTTTTACTATATATAAAGTATACATCGGGTGTTTTGGTGTAGTTGCTTGATGTGATATCTTACTTGAAACTTCAGCAGGAAGTTTTCCTGAACAGGCAGAAGCCTAAGAGAAACAAAAAGAGGTTTGAACACGAAGCCACTGATTTCAAACCAGAAACACGAGAGAAACTCACTGTCCTGTGTATCAAATACTGATCCACATCTGTGCTGTGTATCACATACTGTCCTGTATCATATGCTGTCCAGTGTATCACATACTGTCCTGTTTATTATATACTGTCCTTTATCATATGCTGTCCTGTGTATCACATAGTGTCCTGTGTACAACATACTGTCCTGTGTATTATATACGGTCCTGTATCATATGCTGTCCTGTGTATCACATGCTGCCCTGTATCACATACTGTCCAGTATCACATACTGTCCTGTGTATCACATATTGTCCTTTGTATCACATACTGACCTTGCCATCTCAGAGAGTCCCAGCTTGCCATCACCATTAAGATCAAACATCTTTAGCTGAGGAACATGGAGAATATTTAGACAAGCAATTCGAGAGCACATTTAGATGTTTAATGTTCCAATTAGGTGAAACATGCAGTACGCCATATCCGACCTTAAGAGTGTATGTTGGACACATATTGAAGTTATTGCTGCTGGGTATTTTAAAGGCTTTATAAATGTGTTTGTTTAAAATAGACATCGATATGCATCCTTCACTTGTGTTCTGGTAGATCTGTGCTCAGTCGTACGTACGATGGTGGCTGTGTACTCGTTGAGCTTCTTGTCGTCGTAATGTCGGTTGGCTTTCTTCAGCAGGTCGGACAGGAAGCCCTGAGAGATAGAGACATGTTCTCAGTCACTCCATAGCTAATTAGTTGATCAAAACCAATCAGAAGTAGATGGTTTTTAATTAGCCTTTTAAAGAATGAACCAACACGAAATTGTAGTTTTTGTAAACAAATTCTGGAAGACAGATTAACCTGATAACGCACATTAAAACAACGACATTAGGTTCAGTCTGTGTTGGTTTACCTTCAGCTCATTGGACTCAATGTAGCCGCTGCGGTCGTTGTCATACAGTCTCCACGCCTGAGGAGGGGATTCGAGATGACATGTTAGTAGGTCAGATGTAGGCTAATTACCACATATGCTCCTGATCGCTGTACACAAGCTGCCTGATCAAAACGATAAACACTGACAATAGACCCAGGCTTGACACAGCATCATGAAACGTATCGTAATGTGGTTGGTTTTTTGATTACAATTTAATTTCATCCTATTATTATTTCTCTAACAACAATAAAAAATAACTTTATAGTCACATCCTGCTGCTTTCAACATTTTGCTGTTATCAGAAAATAACTGGAAATGTACTACAATTAATTAAAAATAGCACATTATGCACAGATAGTGTGAATTTAATATAATGAGATCATATAAGTCATATCATTCTTATTAACAATTAGGTAAGTGCTCCTCGACGCACACACACACACACACACACACACACACACACACACACACACACACACACACACACACACACACACACACACACACACACACACACACACACACACACACACACACACACACACACACAAACACACACACAAACACAAATACCCACACAAACACACCCAAACATAGAAAATACTCAATACTCACAGTCATAAACTCAGAGCTTGATCCGACATATTGCCTGAAACAGAGCAGGAAGTTTTCCTCGGTTGGCAGAATCGTAGCTAACTAGGAAAAAGGAATGGATAGAAAGAAGGATTAGACTACGCTCCCCAGATGATAAAAATGCTAATTTAATTAAATGAAACCATCTCTTCAAACATGGAATGTAAATCGATGGAAACTGCAATTGGTGCTATGTTACCTCTGACATTTCAATCCTCCCATCTTTGTTCTTGTCAAAATTTGCCATGAACTCCTTCATCTTCTCCTTGAAGACAACGTTTTTGGGGTCCTGGAATTTCAGCACATGCATGTTAATTTGCCCTCCCGATAACAAACCTCAACATGAAACCATCCCCTCCGTTTGTCTTCCACTGTTTGACAGACCTTCTCAGACCAGAGTTCATGTGACAGACCTTCGCAGGTCAGAGGTCATGGGGTCCCACTCACCACCGTTGCTCCGCCCCGTGCCTCCTCCAGCTCATGGAAGAAGCCCTCCAGCTCCGTCCCTTCGATGTAGCCGTTGCCTGTTGAGATGAGACACAGCCTCTTAGCCCCGTGACACAATACTCTCTGCACACAACGACCGAGGAGCACAGATGTCCATCGGCCTTCTGTATGCCTGATTAACCATGCATCATGTTTCTGTGTCTTTAGCTAAAAAAAAAGACTCTCTGTAAAATCTCGACTTTTCAAACAAATTTGAGCAAACGCATTGGGTCGAGCTAGCCTGGTCCTACCAGACTCTCGTACTACTCTTGTATCCTACTACTTGCACAGAGAATCTGGCCTCTCTCCATTGACAAACTTTTACTCACTAGAAGGCGGGTGGGTGTCTGTTGGAGTTTAAAACGATTGGATCTGCCCAGTGCCACTCTGGATCTGCCATAACCAATCGCTAACGTTTGACTACAACTCAAACTAGCGCAAAACCTCAGCATCATTGTTCTCAGCCACTCCCTCTGATTCGCTGATTGGACATCTCCATGGCGATCTGTCCAAAAAATGTCTTCCTACTTGGAGGGAGTGGATCTTCCTATCTTTCAAAAGGTGAATAAGACAATATTGCGAGCAGTGGGAGCACATGCAGCATTAAGGACGTGGTGTTGTGCCCTGGGGTGAAGTGGTGATCAAAGTGATGCTTATTAGGGCATCTCATCATCTGTGTCCCTCTGGAGGCTTCGTAGCAGGACGTCATATGACCTGCTGGGACCTTATCTCATCCAAAATGTCCTTTCTGCTACCAGTAGCTGTGGGGATTGTCCGATTATTTTACACTTTCTTAAAATCGCATTTCAATCTACCGCATTATCAGGCCCTGGCCTGTCCAGACGCTTTATCTCTTAATCCTCTCAGCCTATTGTGATCATTTTGACTCCCTAACCTCGACTCTCTCCAGGGTGATCGACAGATCACAATCTGGGCGTCGGTTTAGCAGAACTCCAGGAACAACTCGACCCCCTGTGTTAAATAACTGCTGATTCTGGACCCTCTGCTCCTAGGGGTTTCCCTGAGCCCTAGTATTCAGTTAAGAAGTGTCATGATGACTAGAGCAGGTTTTGAGCTATTTTATCAGTTCCTGTTTGATTTAGAGGCAGCATTACGCCCTTAAATATCTGGAGCCCAAACCTTCAAGAGAAGTTATCTGTGTGATCCAGACGCATTGTTAGGTAAAGACCAGCTAAAGCCAATGGTGAGCTGGGCACCATAGATCAGCCTCCTTGTGCCTCTCCACGGCAGAGAACAGCTGCGGTAGATTATCTCATCATTCAATTAGAGTTAACTGATCAAAATGACATCAAGTAAATCCCAATGTTAATGTGTCAGACATTTTGTTTGTGTGCATTAAGCAAATCAAAATTACAAACACATGCCTGGAACTAATCGGAATGATCTTTTGTCTGTGCTGAAAGGATGCGTCATTACAATGCTGCGCAATTAATGAGGCTGACGGACAGAGTGTTGATGCCCCGAGACAACAAACAGAATCATTGAGTCCTAATGATGTTGAGATACAATATATATAGATAGATATATATAGTATTTTTTTTATTGATATGGAGATGGAGTGAGGGCTATTAATCTAGAGATAAATCAATATTTATATACACGCCTTTCATTGTAATTCAGCACGGCCAACACAAGGAAGGGTAGAGCCTCCTCATCCTCCTCCAATCAGAATGCTGCTTTAGGGTTATGAAGGTGTTATTGTCACTGGTTCAGAGTGATGACTGCTTTACGGTTATGAATATGTTAATCTGACTGGTCCAGAGTGATGACTGCTTTAGGGTTATGAATGTGTCATTGCAACTGGTTGAGTGATGACTGCTTTAGGGTTATGAATGTGTTATTGTCACTGGTTCAGAGGGATGACTGCTTTAGGGTTATGAATGTGTTAATCTGACTGGTTCACTGCAGCAGTATACGATTAAGTTACAGAAGCCAGAGTCATTATGTGTGACCCTTGTTTCCTGAGAGAATGCAGAAACATCTTTCTGTATCCTCTTCTAAAAGGAAGGTCTGAGGAAGCCACTGTGGACCTCTTCCCCAGAGACCAGGGACCTGTTCCCCACAGACCAGGGACCTGTTCCCCAGAGACCAGGGACCTGTTCCCCAGAGACCAGTCCCTCACAGACCAGGGACCTGTTCCCCAGAGATCAGGGACCTGTTCCCCAGAGACCAGGGACCAGTTCCTCAGAGACCAGGGACCTGTTCTCCAGAGACCAGGGACCTGTTCCCCAGAGGCCAGGGACCAGTTCCCCAGAGACCAGGGACCTGTTCCCCAGAGACCAGGGACCTGTTCCCCAGGGACCTGTTCCCCAGAGACCCGGGACGCCCCAATGGGATGATGTTTCAGTCGGCCTCCAGAGTCCTGGCCGTGCCCATGCGGCTGCGCTGGTAGATTTAATGCCCGTGGAGACGGACATTAAAACCTCAGCATCTTTCAGCCAATTTCAGCGCCGCCCTGCAGGTCATCGGAGCCACTCGTCGAAAGGTCAATAGGAGTCCGCGAGAAGAGCATAATTTATCCGGCCATTCATCCATCCATTCAGCCATTCATCCATCCATCTATCCATGGTGACGACGCTCTAGGATTCATTCATTCATGCATCCATCCACCCATTGGGACATGCTCTAGAATTCATTCATTCATTCATGCTGCGTGCATTAAATCTACATTTTTTAACCTTGCAGGCCTCCGTCCTTCAGAGGAGACGTAAAGCTGAGGTCCTGACTCACTGAGGTCATAAAAGATCCCAGGGGGCACTTATCGCAAGGAGTAGGGGCTTTCCCGGGGTCATGGCTAAAACTACCCAACCAGGCTCATTCAATCGGGCCCCCTGATCATCCTCCTGTATAATTGGCTGACTCATTAATTCCCTCACTCCACCTCAAGCTGGTGTGTGGTGAGCGTTCTGGCGCAGATTGGCTGCCGTGCATCACCCAAGTGGGTGCAATACACTGGTGGTGGTGAGTGAGGTCCCCTTCACTGTAAAAAGCGTCTTTGAGTGTCTAGAAAAGCACTATATAAATTCAATCAGTTATTAGTTATTACTAACCCATCCAATAGTAGTAAATAGTAAGTATACTGATAGTAAGTATAGCCTACTCGGTTATGAAATCGTATAGGCTTTACTTGTGTTTCTTCCAATTAATAGATTTCAGTGTAATAATTGAAAGAATGTAAACAATATGAAAATAGTTTTCGACCTTTTCCAATTAATTATTAACAACTTTAAAATTAAGATACCGAGTTATTTAAATGCACTGTTAAATGCATTTAAATCACCTGCAATTTGGAAAAACGTTCGTCTCTAACGACAATCAAGAGTTATACCGCGCAAAAACATATTTTCTTTTATAAAGGTAACTTAAAATGTCCATAAATGCAGAAATATGACTGACCGTCTGCGTCGTAATGCTTCCAGATGTCGATGAACTGCGCCGCGGTGATCTCAGCCAGCTGGAGCTGAGGAGGCTGCTGCGTCTTGGTGGCCATCCTGAGTTTGTAGGTCCTTCCGTCGTACAGCGAGTTAACAGTCAACTTCCTCCGGTGCAGAACCTATTGAAACTGTCGGTCGCTCCTTGTTTGCAGAAGCTTTTAAACCCCCCGCGGCACCGTGCGGTTCACACGATGACCACAGGGGGCGCGCCCGTCAGAAGCCAATCAGTCTCCTGAGAAAGAGGCGGAGGAGGCTGGCAGGGTTTAATAGGCCGATGTGTTTCTATGTATTGAATGAAACCAATAGGAACCTCATTATTGGGTTCAGCCTGTCTTAATGAAGGTAAAGAAAGAAGCCCTCATTTTGACACTACATGCATGCACCCGGGCCGTGTTATTGATCAGATATCAGTCTGGAATACGGATGAGCCCGTCTCTCCGCTAATGTGTTCCCTGATCCATCGTGGTCCTCTCCAGCCGCCCACCCTCCATTAAGCAGCCCCCGGCGTTCCAAGAGCCCCCCCCCCACCCCCCCCCCCCCCCCCCCCAAACGGACCCTGTGCCCCGGACCACAGTCGGCGCGGGGGGGGGGGGGGAGCTCCATCTCTTATAGCTTCCTCCGGACGGGATATGCACACGTCCTATCTATCTCTGAGCCTTCTCTTCCTCTTCTCCCTCCTCCTCCTCCTACTCCTCCTCCTTCTTCTCCTCATCCTCCTCTTCCTCAACCTCCCTGTCCTCCTTCTCCTCCTCCTCCTCCTTCTCTTCCTCCTCCTCCTCCTCCTCTTACGCCTCTTTCTCAAATTAATCTTCATACTCCTCTCCTCTTCCTCCCCCTCCCCCTCCTCCTCTTCTTCCTCCTCCTCCTCCTCTTCCCCCCCCTCCTCCTCCTCCTCCTCTTCCCCCTCCTCCGTCTCCTCCCATATCGCCACTCTTCAGTTGCAGGAACATGCATGGCAGGGTGAGGGGGGGGCAGGAACCCATTGGGGGAGAGAGAGAGAGAGAGAGAGAGAGAGAGAGAGAGAGAGAGAGAGAGAGAGAGAGAGAGAGAGAGAGAGAGAGAGAGAGAGAGAGAGAGAGGCAGAAGGCATAGGAGGAAACCTTCTGGTGATTAGAGAGAAATGAAAAGACTGGAGAATAGAAAGATATCACTGAGCATAAATGTGTTGTTGTGTGTGTGCTTGAGTGTGTGTGTTTGTGTTTGTGTGTGTGAGTGAGTTTGTTCATGTGCTTGTGTGTGTTTGTTAGTGTGTGTGCTTGCAAGTGTGTTTGTGTGTTTGTTTCAGAGAGTTAGTGTGTGTCTGCGTATGTGTGTGCGTGAGTATGTGTGTGTGTGTATGTATGTTTGTATGTGTGTGTGTGTGTGTTAGTGTTGGTGTATGTGCGTGTGTGTGTGTGAGAGTGAGTGTGTGTCTGACTGAGAGTGAGTGTGTGTGCATGTGTGTGTGTGTGTGTGTGTGTGTGTGTGTGTGTGTGTGTGTGTGTGTGTGTGTGTGTGTGTGTGTGTGTCCGTGTGTGTGTGAGAGAGTCTGTGTGTCTGTGTATGTGCGCGTGTGCGTGACAAAGGACTGAAACTGTGGGAGTGATATTTATAGAACACCTCTGAAGTCGCACCAATGCAGGCTGAATGGAAGCGTTTATCTGAAGAGTGGCTCCCAGTGAGCACTCTCCTCCCAGCACTAGAGGTGCTGATGGGATTAATGGGGGAGCAGGAGGATGGGGGAGATAATGAGAAAATGGACAAAGGTCTGGAGAAAATGAAATGCTGTCACCAAACTCATGGCACGCATGCCTACTTACACCTACAGATACTCAAACAAACATACACAGACACACACACACACAGACACACAGACGCGTGCCTCCGCCCACACACACACTCAGGCGTTGCGGTGGGTACGTTAAAATGTGTTTCTCTGTTAACGCAAACCAAGGTTGTGCACATTGAGAGGCTCTAATGAGGAGTGTGGGCTCCATTCCTTTCCAGGGGTCCTTCATTCAGTCCGCTTAGTGCTCAAAGGCAGAAAATACCCTGCATCACTACACGCCACAGAGGATGTTCACAGCCCCCTGTCCAGCAGCCTGAAGCCCAGTGGAGTCTGAGGGGGTCAGCCGGAGAAAGGCTTCAGAGCACTTTGGGTCCATTTCACAAACGGACCGACAGAACGGCCTGTCCCGTTCAGCTTCTGGGTACCAGGTCCTTGGTGGTTCCTGATTTGGAATAGATGCCTCTATATTTACGACTTCTATACCTGTATGTGTGTAGTGTATAATAGAGCTTTATTTATACTGTATCTGATTCAAAACTAGATACTGAAGGTCATACTAGTGCTGTAGTTCTGTAAGAATATTAGGTTAATGTATGTATTGTATGTTGTTAGTGACTCTTTGTTCTCATTATGGAACACCTTGTCATTCTTAGAACTGTTTCCCCTCCTTCCTCAAGGTAAGAGATGGCTGCAACAGAAAGGTTTTGTTCATGCAAAAGAGAAGATGTGTGATGAGCAGCCTCAGTTCCCCGATGGAAAACCTCAGTTTGTGTGGAGGGCTGGAGGCTGCAGGGGATTCAATACGAATGTCAAATCTCTTTGATCATCGTTGTCAGTCAGTCAAACAAAAGACCAGACAATACTTTTCAGCTGCCATATTTGGACACACAGAAATAATGTTCCATAATGTATGTTCCATAATTTCAATATCTATATGCCCCCTTCACCAGGGTAAAACCACCTGTCCAGGGGCAGAAACCCGCTTTTGATTAAGCATCCATTAATGTGATATAATAACTGTAGGTGATGGTGCATTGTGAGCACTTCCTTTAATGAGGTTCTTTTGGCCGATGAAGGCCAGTGGACTGCGGCCAACCAAAGTCCAACGTTTCCTCCACCTCATCACTGTGGTCCTTTCAATATGATCAACCTGAAATGACAGAATTCCAAGCAAAACCAGTGCAACCACTAAACCTAGAGCTCAGTAGGAGGTTGGTCCAATTGTGTGTGTGTGTGTGTGTGTGTGTGTGTGTGTGTGTGTGTGTGTGTGTGTGTGTGTGTGTGTGTGTGTGTGTGTGTGTGTGTGTGTGTGTGTGCGTGTGTGTGCGTGTGTGTGCGTGCATGTGTATGTGAGTGTGTGTGTACATGTGTGTGTGCGTGTGTGTGATATGATGCATCTCAATCCAGGACAACAGATGCAGAGTCCCTGCAGGTTCCCCGTACGTTAAATCCCATGATGGACAGTGCTCTAAAGTCCTGTCAGGTCCTCCCCCCGCTGCCCCCCCTCCCCTCCTGCCCCCCTCCCCCCTGCCCCCCCGCCTGGCCACCCATCACGCACTGGGATCAGGACGCCGCAGCACGCCATGCTCTGTGATAAACCATCTGCCGCGGCGGCCATCATACCTGACACGGCCACAGGCTCTTAATAAATAACGACGGGCGGTGGAGGGAGGTCACGGGGGAGGGAGAGAGGGCCAGGCCGGGGTGGGGGGGGGGGCTCTGGTGATGAAATGTCAGGGACAGTGTGAAGGAATAGCTCCAGCATGGCAGGCCATTCTCCGGTGGCTGACACCCCCCACCTCCGGATCGATGGGCTCCGACCCTGGGCCGACTTTCTCTGGTGTCCGTGGGGAGGAGGAGAGCACACGGAGGGTACAAACCCCCAAGCCCTGTCCTTTGTCAGACCAAAGGTACTAACTGCCATTAATACATATTATGAAAACAACACTTTCCCTGGGATTTGGGGTGTTGTTTTGGGTCTCTGGTGCTCCCACACGCATACAAACTTTGAAAAAAGTCTGTTCATGATTTATTGAGTGAGGTATGCCTTTCTGAAAGTACCCTTGCCTCGGTTTTGGCGCCCCCTCCTACGTAGGAAGGAGGCACAGTTGAATATTCCCTCCAATTCCCTATTCCCCTCCTAACAGAGCATAGCTAAGACTTTGTGGACCAGCGGACGAGCAGCTCCGGCGGGGGGAACTCGTCTGAGCTTTCGGACTGCCGCCGAGCTTCCCCCGCCGGAGCAAGTACAATCCCTTTCTCCTCCATGTCGCGGTTCATGGACTTCAGAGAGTGAAGGCCAAAGTTTCCTTTCACCCAATTCTTCTCCCCCAATTCTCAACCATGGCCGAGATATCCCCCACTGAGAGTCTTTACTTGTTGTGGAAGTACCAGAGACGTCTGACGCAGTCTTTATGATTCATAATATCATCCGAGGCGCACATAGCTTTTGGCTGTGATATTGGTTATACTATTATATAAATACCCATACATAATATTATTATTATTATTATTATATATAATATTATATAATATTATATAATATTATATTATATTATATTATATTATATTATATTATATTATACAGATATAGAGCTCCAGGAGTCTGCAAACAACAACAATCCCTTCTCCTCCATGCTGTGGTTCAGTCTGACAGCTCATTGGTCAACGGGCAGCAGCTCATTTGCATTAAAGCTCCAGACACCAGAAACAGCGCATTCTGAAGGGACTGAAAGAGAGGGGAATAGCGGTAGGCGAGATTTTTTTCCTAAAAGCTATTTCCAGCAAACAGCTTCAAAAACAAGTTTTCTGGAACTCAAATACAATGTTTACTTGCTGGGAAAAAAAACATAATATGTCTCCTTTAAAATACACAATTAAGAAAACAATGTTTTAAAGTCAGAGGCAGGAGACTTTTAGAACTCTCAAAACCACAGTGTTCTGTCAACTCTACTGACGCTTTCATTTTATTTGTATAGCCCTTAATCCCAGTTACAGTCTGAACAGCCATATGTTCCCCCCCTGGCCCGAGCCCCCAGAGGGCAGGACAGACATCTTGTTGGACCGCAGAGCAGGGGTCCCTCCAATAGCTTGATTCGGAGATGAACCCAAATGGTGTCTCACCACCTTCTGTTCGTGATTATATTAAACTTGACATGTGCCGTTATGTTGATTACAACATGCTAGCTTGCTCAATATATATTATTATATACATATATATATATTTAGTATATGCTACACGTGAACCTCCTAAGCTGGTGCGATTTGATCGGTTCGCTATCTCGGGATATAGGGCAATATCCAATGCCAAAGATCTCAAACTCGGGATATTGTTTTCATCGCAAAATGTCCGTCTCGTCACGTTAATAAAAAACAAATAAATCCCGGCAAAAAGTGTTAACTTGTTTATTTGGGGCTTTTCACGTGTAGCATATACTTAAATATGACATAAGTATAGTGTGTAAAGGAGAAGCTCAGCAGGGAGAAGCTCAGCAGTCCAGGAGTAGTGAAGTCTCTGTTCCTCTGCCTCCGTCTGAGCGGGCGGAGGACAGCTCCTCAGCGGAGCCCCTCCTGGGTCCACACCGGGCCCCTCTCCTCAGGACCAGCAGCAGGGACCAGAGATCTCCCCAGGGCCGGGCCCCCCAGGGCCGGGCCCCCCAGGGCCCCCCGGGAGGAGAGGATGGACCGCTCTGTTTGGCCCGTTGTCGTGGCGAGCAGAGCATGGGAGACAGAGGACTAGCAGGGGGGGAAGGGGGGATGGAATGAATCATTGATTGATCGATGGATTGATAGATGGATGGATGGATTCCTAGATGGTTGGATCGACTGATCAATGGATTGATGGATTCAATGGGAACTGGGAAAAGTTCTGTGTAGAGAGAGTGAGCTCATCAGAGCTGCAAACCCATGGTGCTTGTTTGTCTCTCCTGTCGTTCTCACGTCCGTAGAGAGAGTAGTGATCCCTGTTGTGTTACACAACGCTCTCACAACTTGAGCACACTGAACTTATGGGTGTTTGCGCTCATGTCCCCCCCACTCTGATCCTCTCTGGAGACGGAGAGCAGGCCAACAGGTGCAAACAGCTCCAGGTAATCATGTGCAACGCCCCCTGACATCATGCTCCACAGTCCCGCCGCGGCGGCCTTATACCAGAAACACACAGCGGTTCATACTACGGACTGTGTCTCCGCGCATTGCGGACGTGTTCACGTATTGGACATTAAGCCCCGTGGGTTTGAGCGGCGGGGACGTTTGCTCTTTCATCGTAAACACGCATGAGTAGCGGTGCAGTGTGTGAGTGTATCATCCTCGCGAGGCGAGCGACAGAACGAATGATCTCAGTAATCCGATGTCACATTGTGTCCGTCTCTAATGAGACGTAACCTTTGGGAAGCATTTAGTCCAACATAAGGCGCCTGCATATCACAATGGAAGAACCCCGCTTGAATTATACCGTAAATACAATATCTAAACAGTACGTATAACAGGGTTAGTAAGCTCAGATAAATATAATTTAGAGAGACCAAACACATGCATCTGAGCGTCTCACAATGTGCGGTCTGTAAGATCCAAGGCGGGGGAATCAAACCCCGTAGTTGTGTGACCGTCCCTCCCTCCATGAAGACTAACTTCCTGCTGACAGCCCAGACATTAAGTTGTTCTGTAATCTGTCTTCAATAACCGCACGGCAAAGGGTCTGTAAAGCCATCGGTATAAAACCTAATTGCCTTGGCCCTTTGATGACTGTTTAGTCAATAGGCTGGCTGTGTGTGCACAGGGAGCCGGGATCAGGGGGCTGCTCTCTCCTCAGAGGGCCATTAGCTTCAGCCCCAGGAGCACGGCTCTGAAGCAATGCCAAAACAACCTGAAAAACACAGCGCTGAAGACCACACTCCCTCAGTCTGCACATCTGATGCAACATCCCCCCCCCGTCACTAAGTTTACTGACAGACAACACCTGCAATAACATCCCCACCTTGCTGTTGTAACCTGCCATCGTATGCCCCTTTTTGTGGTGATTATATGATTCTAACCTGCATTCTACCTGCGTTTTACATTTGTTTTCTTTTTTTAACCATGGCTGGCGTGTGCCTCCCAAATCCAATCATTTTTGCGGTTGTTAATACATAAAGGACGCAGATTAGTTCCCTACTGAACTGATAAGCTCTCATCTGACCTCCACATGTTCTGTGAGCCTACCTGCAGGCTGCACGACAGTGCTACATGGAGAGTTAGCTGAGAGATAGCTATGTAGGCTACTTGCACTGCTGCTCATGTGTATGAGCGTGTGTCTTGGTCCAGACATCAGTCGTCCTGAGAAACAGCCCATACAGATATGTAACAAAGATGAAGCTTAAAACAACAAAAGAACTGTGGAGCTGAACCCCAGGCTGGGTTCTGCTGGGTCTGCTGCTGGAGGCAGGAGGCAGGAGACAGGAGGCAAGAGGCAGGAGGGAGGAGGGAGGAGGGAGGAGGGAGGAGGGAGGAGGGAGGAGGCAGGAGGGAGGAGACAGGAGGCAGGAGGGAGGAGACAGGAGGGAGGAGACAGGAGGCA
The DNA here is from genome assembly GCF_902167405.1 of Gadus morhua. Taxonomy (NCBI): domain Eukaryota; kingdom Metazoa; phylum Chordata; class Actinopteri; order Gadiformes; family Gadidae; genus Gadus; species Gadus morhua. Next base: position 27,639,869 of record NC_044061.1, on the reverse strand, counting down.
GGAGGCAGGAGGCAGGAGGCAGGAGGCAGGAGGCAGGAGGGAGAAGGGAGGAGGCAGAGTGCTGCACCCAGCCTTCCTGCATGGCGGCTGCTGCTGCCTCGCTCTGCGTTCTGAGTCCTGCGGCGCCGTCCATCACGCCGGCTGCCAATAAGCTGCTCCGCTCTGACCGCCGCCCGCGATTTATTTTACAACCCCCCGTATTCAATTTTCAGTTTCCACCAGTTGACTTGTGACTTGCTAATTGAATGAACCCATTCTGATATCAGGATGGATGCGGCCCGCGAGGCTTCTGTTCACTCGGCCTTCTCAACATCTTCTTGGCTTCTGAGCTCATTCTAGGTCAGGAAATGATTGAGGCACTGACCTCTTCCATTGTTGTGCTTCCCAATCCATCGATCAGCCCAAGCCCCCAGCCTCCTCTGGTAACATCAGTGATCCAGTGAGGCTACCGGAGGAAGCTGGAGGCCTTATTCAGGTAGAATGACATAAATAGTCACGTGACACACTGACACTGATTGCAATGTGACACTCACATTAAAAGTGCAACTATATACTCTCTCTCACGGGGAAGACAACATGAGAACATATCAAATCACCGGGGGAGGGTGTGGGGTTGCTGGTTGGTTGAAGCAGCCTCCCCAGCCCCAGACTGGCGGCCGGTGAGGCTGCACACCTGTGGTGCCCTCAGCTACGGAGGCTGAGGTTTAATCCGCTGTCTCAGCATCCTGCTCTCCCCGGGGGGAGGAGTGCAGCTTGGCTCAGAGTTTGGCTCAGGGCTTGGCTCTGAGTCGGGACTCTGCTGCAGTATTTTGAAGTCTAGAGTCGATTAATTAAATTAGCGAAGATCTAATGTTTGACATTCATCAATATCGGTGAGGAGGACAGAAAGGGCGAACTCCCCAGAGATAGCGACGGAGACGCAGCGATCGGGAGGAACAGGAGAGGAGCTGGGTCCATCAGCACAAAGGTTTGATCATACTGGTTTAATCATAAACCATACTGGTTTAATCATAAACCATACTGGGTTATTTTGATTTGGGACAAGCCATTCCCCAGGATGTTCGCGGTGCAGTAGAGCTGAACACGTGGAAACGCATGGTGCCAAATTAGATAAGAGAGATAATAGAGAGAGAGAGAGAGAGAGAGAGAGCGAGAGAGAGAGAGAGAGAGAGAGAGAGAGAGAGAGAGAGAGAGAGAGAGAGAGAGAGAGAGAGAGAGAGAGGGAGAGGGAGAGAGAGAGATCGGACGTGTCAGCGATTAATACCGGCTCTGCCCTAACATTTTGCCAGCCCTCCAGTAAACTTGCCAACACCTACCTGTTGTGTTTTGGAGGGACCAAGCAATCCATTTGTGAAAGGGTGCGTCAGCACTGCAGGGTTCACCACCTCACCCTCACCAGGTCTCGTTCGGGGCAGAGGGACTATGTCGTCCTCCAGCTTCAACTTTGTGAGGAAAACACACACAAACTCATTCAACGCTGATCACATCATTCACACGTAAGATAAGTCTACTGGCACAGTGAAGTAACAGTGATGTATCCATATTCATGAGATGATACACTTAAAACAACAACCTTATAAATATCATATTCCATTTAGATCTAGATGCCACTAGATTTTTCACACTGTACCTTAAGTGTAACAATCCTAACACCACACTGTAACTGAGCGCCTACCGTTAGCATTGAGCAGGATGTAAGACAGCATCTATTTTAAAATGGCCTCCTGCTCACATTACTTTGGATGTTAAACGACACACTGCGTTGAAGTTAAAAGAGCAAACCATCAGTTTGATGTGTGGCTCGCGCTCCTGGCTGGAGGCAAGAGGAGGGTTTTAGAGGATGGAGATTCATTGGGATGGTTTACTCTCTGTGTGAACTCCAGGGCTGACATTTATTCATGAAACCAAGACTAAGGACACACTGTGTTGCAGGCTCAGCCACCACATCCTAAAACAAGACGTGATAACACCGCTCAACGGCCACTAGATCTGCTGATCAAAGTCTTTCCCATGACTTACAGGCAAGCGTTAATTGCTGTAATTGTTGTAATTAGGAATGACGTTGATGAGGATGAAGTGTGGTTCAGCACGTTTCAGTATGATGTGATGTCCGTCCCAAACTAATTACCATTTTACTAATTCACAAATGGAAAACAATTGTTTGAGTAACGATAGATCAAATATTGAAAATTACACTTCTTAATCACAACACACTGCAAACCATGGAGTTCTTACGGTCAAATAACTTCAATAGATACTGTAGTTGATTAGACTTAAATTCTGCATACTGCAGAACTTAAATCCTAATTAACATAGATATAAACTTGAATTCACTGGGTTTTCCCTCCAATCTATTTTCTTCTACATTTTCTTCGTCCTCCCGTCAGCTTCAGTCTGCAGTATAAATACGTTGTGTATAATATAAAATGTGCATAAACCGTAGAGGTTTACTGACAGACCTCCATCCACTCCCTGTCTAAACACATGGATCTGTGCAGAGGTATTCCACCATTTGTATTGTTACTAACAGCTCTAGAGTGTACACGATGTTCCTTTAGTCTCCGTCAGACCGCGTCCAACATGAGCCATGGGGTTCACTGGAGGTTTTTATGAAGACACAAAGCCAAAGACCATTCGGAGTCAGCAATACAGTTCAATATTATCCATTTACATTTACATGCTAAACATCCGACCGGGACAACAGGAACCAGACTGCCATCTGTCCGGGCCGGGACAGTGATTGACGGTTCAATTGGGATTGTGTCCGAGGTTAAATGGTTGCTGTTGTTAATGGACGGAGGATATATTCCATGACAAGAGATGAGTGGCCTCACTCTAGCATTTACACCCCTTTGGAGTAAAGAAATGGTAGTGGTTTGGCTAAATTATTCTATATATATGTATGTGTGAATGCTTGTGTATGTTTGTGTGTGTGTGTGTGTGTGTGTGTGTGTGTGTGTGTGTGTGTGTGTGTGTGTGTGTGTGTGTGTGTGTGTGTGTGTGTGTGTGTGTGTGTGTGTGTGCGTACGTACGTACGTGTGCATGTGTGTTTGTGTGTGAGCGTGTTTGTATGCTTCCGTGTGTGTTTGTGTGTTTGTGCGTGCATGCGTGTGTGTGTGTGTGCGTGTTTGTGTGTGTACATGCTAGCATGTGTGTTTGTGTAAGTGTGCATCTCTGTGTGTCTGTGCGTGCATGCATGCGTGTAATGTGTGCAGACATACATTTGGTAGTTTTCATGGGTGGATTAGCGGATTCATTCTAGCAGGGATTATTAGTTTACGTTGCTAAATGTCTTGTATGAGCAGAGTGCCGCTGCTCCCCCGCGTTACGGCGCACTGAGTCTAATGAGCGTCCTCGCTGTGAGGCCGGAGCGGTTCCTTCAGTGTGTCTCAGGGCTCTCGGCGGTCAGCCTGCTGGCCTCAGGGGGACCAATACCCCCTGTTGAGGTCTTTCTGTGAATGTGTAACGTTCACCACCCAACGCCAGAGCCACCATAGATCTATAGATCTATGGATGGCATGTTGACAATGGAGCGGAGTTCTAAGCCAGGTCAGACTCATCTCATCCAGTGAGGGCATCTAAGAGGCTTTCCTCCAGACAACAGCTGTAGGAGAGTGGAGGAGGGTTCGTCCAGGGGTGGAGAGCAGATGTTGTTTCTCTAGTCCTGCTGCACCAGAGACCTTCTGCTGCTCGTCATCCTCACAGACAAAGGTTTTAAAACCCACAACCACGTTGACATCCTTTTATTTTTCTCACTTTAACGTCTGATTGTCGTCGCATGACGCTGTGGTGAATAATTCACAGAAGGAAATGCCAGCTGGGAAGCTGACAACACAGCCATAACTAATCATATAGTGAGGGAGGGACACACACACACACACACACACACACACACACACACACACACACACACACACACACACACACAAACACACACACATACACACACAAACACACACACAAACACACACTATACATCTACAACACCGGATTCATGTTGAATTCCATAACCCAGCAGCCAGATTCCCTTTCCAGTTCTCCAGTGATTCTCTCTCTCTTCAGCGGTCGCATCTTTGTGGGCTCACAGATCTTCACCTGAGGAAACATCAGGAGGCTGAGAAGTCATTTCCATGTTTGCACACATAATTCATCCAGAAGGAACTTTGATATAATAACTATAATCACCAGCTTCTTGGTAGGGAGCCGTTCTGATATACCATCGCGGAATGCACTCTGATAGGTCAAGCTACCAACCCATGTTGTTTCCATGTTGTTCTCACATTGTTCTCATGTTTTGCTCTTCTGACTGAGTAGCGTGAAGCTCCCATCGATAGCTGTCAAACGTTCTTCGGGTCACTAGGTCATCGTGTTCATTTACCCAGAGGGGTCTGATGTTGTTCTCACGCATCAGTCCTTCGTCTCATGGCTAATGTGGGTTCTATGTCTTTGGTTAACCCCGCTTAGATACTGGACTGATCAGATTCAGTGTGTTTGTGGTCAATAGTGAAAGTTCTTTCTTTCAAGTTTCAATGGAGGTTCTTCTTCATGGATATCAATGAGCTGATACTTGGAACAGCTGAATGATTTTAATCCATGTGGTGAATGCGTCTCCTGATCACAGCTCGTACGCCAGCACCCATTGAAGAACGGTGACACGTTGTTCCCCACGGGCAGAAACAGACAGCTGAGAAAACACGGCAGTTTTAGCGTGTCTGCGGTCCAATAGATTCAGAACACCGTTACTAACCCGGTACCGGGGTGGAAATGTGTTACCGACCGCCACCGGCAGGGGGTCCCGGAGCACAGCAACACCAGATCTCACAGGAGAAGGCGTGCAGGGGTTATTGGGTTGTGTGTCGGCAGGCGTGTGTGTGTACCGTCCGTGTGCACCGTCCGTGTGCATGTCTGTGTGAAGCACCGATTCAGCAGAAGAGGTGGAGCAGCGACAACGTTGTAAATCGTACTGAGGAGGAATTGCATTCTGAGTACAAATACAATCCAATCACTTGGTCCAGTAGGTCCCTAGCATACACACGCACACGCATGCATTCACACGCACGCACACACACACACACACACACACACACACACACACACACACACACACACACACACACACACACACACACACACACACACACACAAACACAAACGTATGCACACCAGCACACACACGCACACACAAAGTAGACACACACACACACGCACACAAACAAAGACACGTGCACACACGCAAACACACACATATTGTCTTTCTTGCAGTTTTAGTGGTTCTGCTTTAATTATCTTTAAATAGTTAGGCTTAATTCGTAATATATTATTACAAAATATTAACCATATATTGTGGCATTCTTTTTTTTGTTATAGCTGCATTCTACTAATACAGATACTATTAACGTTATATATGCATTTGTTTATATGGTGCATCAGAATCCCTGGCTAAATCCATTAGAAGGGCGACGTTTAAACCCAACGAGCAGAAGTGGTGGTTGGCTTCAGCACGGAAATATAGGGCGTATTCACACCTGCCTTGTTTGGTTCGAACCAAACCAAAAAAATCGCTGGTGCGGACCTTTTGGGCTGGTGTGAATACAAAACATCGAACTCTGAGGCGGACCAAACAGCCGGTCCGAGACCCAGCCGGAGAGGTGGTATCGGTTCGCTTCCAAACCAACCCTGGTGCGGTTCGATTGAGATGTGAATGCGACCGCGCTCGGTCCGACCCAGTTCTAAAAATAATATGCCGTATTGGACGCAACAGACTCCAATTGCTGCCTGTTAATTTATATTGTTGGATTAGCGCGGTTAATTCAAAGATCAACGTCACGTTATCAGACCCGTTAAAAATGATTCATGGCTCAACATGGAGCGAAGAGGAGACGAAATTTACGATATTTGGGCAGACGCCAACATATAAGTAGCCTATGTTGGAGAACACTTAAAAAAAAAAAATCCGATGCATTCAATACATTCAGGCTAGGATGGGTGTGAAGGCGTTCGAGCGGTCCTCGGATAGCATAACATCACAAAATCGACGTTGTGCCAAACGCCTCTGATGCTCCAAAAGTACTGCAAATGTTTGTAACTGTATGAAACCAATCAGTATAAGCAAAACGAGGGCAGCGCGCTGAATCTCCATAATCTCCATAGTTTGTTTACTTCTTTTTTTTTATGCGTTACACCCGTACCCGCCCCCGACCGTATTGAACGATCTATGCACACGCTTGCGTTGTTGACAGATTCTCGGACTCTTGCGAAAAATTATAATGTGTAAAGGAACCGCAAACAAGCCAAAAAATAAACATTGCGTTTTGGTCCGGACCAAAGAGATCGAACTAAGGACTTTCCTGGTGTGAAAACGCCCAAAGATTAGAGTAGTCTGTTTCCTTTCATCTGCATTTTGCAGTATAGGCCTAAAGCAAACGGCTCTGTGTGTGTACTCTGCTTGGTCTCTACAGAACTAAATAAACATGTTGTAATAGTTTTTACGAACAGAAAATAGAACACATTTACATAACATAAATAGATTGAATGCAAATGATGTGTTGTGTAAAGTTGTTTTCCTAGCCTCCCTGAATCAAAGAGGAAGAATGATTCCCTGTGCTACTCTGAGCCATCTTATTTATAGCCCTCCGTGGAGCGGGGTCCCCGGCGCTGGAGGGCCGTCCCGGGCGCTTCATGTCGGGCCAGCCATCTGCTCATCCTCCCTTGCGGTGCCAGCGCCAAAGGTAGGCTACCCTGCAGGAGAGCCGCTACGGGGTCAGGTGTTACGTAAAACGGGCCGGGCGCCGCCGTTGCGTCGACTTATCTTGTGACTCGCAGATGGTGAGAAGAGTTTAGTTAAGCGGAGCGGACGCTGCAGGGGGCCGTCTGCAGGCCCTCTGCTCAGGCGTCTCTCTCAGCCCATTGGAGCTCCGTCAGACCTTCCGCCCAGCGCTCCAGATAGGCACAAACACACGTTTGACAATCAGAAGAAGACGCAAAAAGTGGTAGGAATATAGATTTGAAATATGTTTTGGCGCACGCCGCGATGGCGTTACATCATCCCACTCAATGAATTGTATCCCAGGCCCCTCCTTCTCACCGTCACTTACATAATACATGAACACACATGCACGGGAATGCACGTGCACGCGCGCGCACATGCACACACTCCAGTCCAAATCAGGAGCTGGGGAGGCAGAAGCACTGGGTTCGACTAATACAATTGCACACGAAGAGCAGCAACATGCTCGACTTATCCGCACTCACGTGACTCGCTCCAGTCTTTAGTCTCATTTGAATATGAACACACATCGTTGCAAACAATTCATATGCACCCAAGTATGTAATGTTGTAAAAAACAGGAATATGCAATTATACAAATAAACAAGGATGCAGTGTTAGAGGAATAGTTTATTCGTTTTGTTAAAATAAAAAATATTTCCTTTTTTAGAATAAGTAAGAAATAGCATGATACAGGAACGCAGATGCTGCATAGTTGTGCAATTAATAAATATTCTACTCATATAAACTCAAACAATCAAACCCAGATGCATATCAGCATAAAGGTGAAACACACCTTTTGAATATTGATAAAAAACTTAAAAGGCCAGGGGTCTTTGAATGTATTTTAAGCGGAACGGATATGTGATGGCCCGTTTACCTTTAATAACTGAATGGATGCATTTCTACCTAAAAAATACCATCATCATCATCATCATCATCATCATCATCATCATCATCCATAACAAAAAAGGCTCAAACATGAACCAAACCATCCTCCGTGCAGGGACCTTCACCGTTCCCTGGTCTCCCCCGGTCTCCCCTGGTCTCTCTCCCCCCTCCCCCCCCTCAGGGCCCGGGCCTCTGCAGGAGGAGGTGCAGCTTCTGCCGGACGACGGACGAGTTCAGGGCGGAGAGGAACTCCGTCAGCCCCCCCCCCAGGAGCTCCTCCATAGGGACGAACTGCAGCACCTGCTGCGGGGCCTCCGAGGACTGGTCCGCGCCCTCGGCCAGTCGCTCCATGTGGTCCCGGAGGTCCGCCAGCGGGGACAGGAGGGGGGCGGCGGCTTCGGGGCAGAACCCGGAGCAGAGCAGCAGTGCCCCCACCCGGCCCCCCGGGGAGGGGCAGCGGAAGGCGACCGAGCGGAAGGCGGCGCGGAGGCAGAAGACGAGGCCAGCTGTGAGCCGCGTGGCGGCCGCCAGCAGGGGCAGCAGCAGGGCGTCGCCGGGGCCCAGCCCCCCCAGGGCCCCCAGCAGGACCCCCAGCAGCGCCCGCTGGTACCCCGGCTCACCGTCGTGCAGTGCCAGCAGCCCCCCCTCTGGGAAGGCCGGCTCCTCGGAGAACGACAGCATGAGGGCGGGGCTCTGGCCCCCGGCTGCCGCCCACACCACCCGGTCGCCCACCACCAGGCAACGCGTCCGGGCCCCGCCCCCGTCACCGGGCGGGGCCACCTGGCCCAGCGCGGCAGCGGCGGGGCCTGCCTGGCAGGCGCCGCAGGGGGGGAGGCGGTCCCAGGCGGCCGGCGCGGCCCCCCCCAGCGCCTCATTCAGCTGGCCCAGCAGCCCCCCCTGGCAGAACGGGGAGTTCCTCACCTCCGAGAGCGCCGCCCCCGCGACAGTGAACCAGGACATGGGGGCGCAGTCCGCCGGCCCCTCCAGCACGCCGCCCCCATCCTCGTTGCAGTGGGGCCTCACCCAGTCGCCGTGGCGACCACGCTCCAGGCGCTGCCACCAGTTCAGGCCCCGCAGCTCCCGCCGCGCGTTGAAGGAGCCCATGTGGCGCTTGAGTCCCACCGGCCGCCCCCCCCCCGCCACACTGAGGAAGGCGGGGCTTACGGCGCCGCGGGAGAGCCAGCGGCCGCGTGGCAGGAAGCTCACCTTCAGAAACACAGACAGGACAGGCGCAGCTTTAGGGTCTGTAGTGTAACCAATAGCAACAAACAGTGGTGGGGGATCTATTGACTAGGGGTGTGCATAAATATCGATACTGCGACATATCGCGATATTTCGTCTTGCGGGACGTTATCGATATGCTGACGCCAAATATCGATATTTAAAAGGTCCCATGACATGAAAATCTCACTTTATGAGATTTTCTAACATAAATATGAGTTCCCCGAGCCTGCCTATGGTCCCCCAATTGCTAAAACTTGCGTTTGGTGTAAAACGCAAGCACTAGCTGTTCTGCTCGCCTTTGAAAAAACGGAGGCTCAAGTGCGCTGATTTGGAATGTCTGTATTCTTGACGTCATCAGGAATCTCAGCTCCTCCCCTTACTCTGCCTGGCCCGCCCAGAGACGTTGGCCCGCCAATGAGACTCGTGCGAGCGCCACATGTGTGTGTGTTTGTGTGAATACACACACAGTAACGCAAGTGTTTCTTGTCGGTTCTTTGACGCGTCTTGTATTTACACAACGAGACTGTTGTGGGGGTTATGTTATCTCAGCCATGGTTGAGAAGGAATTGGGAGAAAGGAACTTTGGCTTTGACTGGCTGAAGTACATGAACTGCGTCATGCCGCCGGTTGCCGCGAGGCACCATCGCCCTGCAGCGGGCAGCCGGCAGCAGGCAGCGCGCGGTTCAGTCGACTTCAGGTTGATGTGAAAGTGGAAGAACCAGAGACGTCGCAGAACCCGACAAAGTCGTTTGTGATTCATTTTATCGTCTGGAGGCGCACACCGCTTTTGGCCGTGATAATATGTATTAAATGATATAGATTTCTATGTATTATATGATATTATTTAGATATAGAGCTCCAGGACTGTATCGCAAGTGTTGTACACTTCCTTGTTATTTGGATAACCGTTCTGTCGGACTCTCGTCTCTGGTATTTCTACAATGAGACTCGTATTGGGGGTTATCTCAGCCAAGGTTGAGAATGAATTGGGGGGAAGGAACTTTGGCTTTGACTCCCTCAAGAACATGAACCACGACATGGAGGAGAAAGGGATTGTTGGCGGCGAATGTCTCCAGCTTGAGACCCGCTGAGGGACCACCGCCGGAGGCGGAGGTGCCTAAGCGCTGCCCGGGAACAATCCCTTTCTCCTCCTTGTCGTGGTTCAGTCTACTTCACATTGATGAGGACGTTGAAGAACCAGGAACGTCGGAGAACCCAACGCGGCCGTTTGAGATTCATAATATCGGCTCACACATCTTTTGGCGGTTATAATATATATTATATGATATAGATATCTATGTAGGCTATATGATAATATTTAGATATAGAGCTCCAGGACTCCCGTGTGTTCTAGAATATTTACAGAACACGGCTAAAGGCTGTGTGCGCCTCGCCATTGCGATACATCCACTGTAAACAGAGCGAATGAAACTAAGCAATGAAATGTTTTCTGCATTTATTTTGTTTTCTAATTTTCTGTTACTTTGCATAAAATGTTTTTGTAATAAATTCTGAATTTCTTCAGTGACACAGATATCGTGATGTATCGTGGGTGAAATTTCTTGCAATATATCGATAATCGCAGAATCGCTGTATCGTGATATTATCGTTATCGTGGGTAAAATATCGTGATAGTATCGTATCGTGGGGTACCTAGTGATACCCAGCCCTACTATTGATCACATCCATCTATTGAATGATTACCATATTATAATTATTATATTCTATGATTATACTGAAGAGGATAATGATGACTTGCAGGATCTTTCAAACCTCCTCGGTGTTAGTCGTGGCCCAGCCGGTCCGAACGGTGTGTGCATAGTGAGAGAGGAGCCTACCCTGAAGCGGAGCAGGTACTGCTGGGCCGTGAGGTCCCTGAGGCGCTCCAGACGCCCCCTCTGCTCGGCGCTCTTCACGGGGAACAGGCTGAGGTTCTCCGTGATGGTGGCCACCTGCCGCTCGTGAAAGTAGGAGCACACCTCCAGGTGCTGCCGCAGGTACGACGCCGGGATCAGCGCCGCGGGGAAAAGCGCCGGCCCGTCCGCCATGCCCGGCCCGTAGCTCCGGAGCAGCTTCGCCACCAGCGGCCGGGCCGCATCCTTGCCGTAGTGGCCCCGCCCCACCACGTAGACCTCCGAGTTCCCCGCCTTGCTGGTGGCGGGCTTGAAGACGCTGACGGAGCTGAAGCAGCAGTTGAGCAGGTAGAGCAGGCACACGGACGAGTGCTCGTACAGCGTGAACATCTTGAGCACCAGCGCGCCCCCGCTGCTGAGCAGCAGCAGACCGGCCACCGCCTCGCAGAGGACCAGCGACGCCACCAGCGCCTCCTGCTCGTCGGGGGCCTCCAGGCAGTCAAAGCTGCCGTCCGCCGTCACCAGGTCCACCCGCGGCATGTGGGCCACGAAGCCCTGCAGCTGCAGCAGGTTCTTCAGGCTGGTGAGGTCGCCCGTGTTGTCCGAGCCGAACGACCACCAGGGTAGAGTGTTGGCGATGAGCCGGTCGTCGGCCACCGTGGCGTGGCCGCCGTTGCCCTCGTGGTAGGGGTTGAGCGTGCTGGCCGCCCAGGCCCAGTCCCAGTAGCGGGTGGCCTCGCTGGTCTGGGTGTAGTGGTTTAGCGCCGAGACGAAAGCGCCGGGCGCCTCGCAGAGGTGGACCGTGTTCAGCGCCCCTGCCGCCACCGCCGCCTCGGGGAGCAGCGGGAAGGTCCCCAGGATCTCGTAGAACTTACACCAGGCCTGCGTGCAGATCTCTGCGTTGGCTGCCGAGCGCAAGGCGGCGATGACCTTCCCCGCCCGGTTGGTGGAGCCGGTGTGCCACTGCCACTCGGAGAGGTCCTGGTCACTGAGCCGGCTCTTCACCGCGTTCAGGGACGCCTTCAGCGCCTGCAGCTCGGGGTGCTGCTGCTGGGGGTGGGTGAGGACCTCGTTGGGGTCGGGGAGCAGCCACTCCTCGCTGGACGGTTTGGTGAACGTTCTCCGCTTGCTGAAGAGCTCCTCCACCTCCGTCGCCATGTCAGGGTCAAGGGTCGCCGTGTCAGGGTCCACGGCCATGTTGGACTGCGGCGGCCGGCCGGCTTTCTTCCTCGATCCATGAGCTCTGCCCATCCTCCTCCTCAGAGGAGAGAGAGGGGATGAAACAACGTAAATAGTAATGACAGCGGAAGGGCAACAGGCATTTAGTAACCGTGTTCTCGGGAAACGCTTTCTTAAACCCTGAAGCCTTCTTTGGGATACATCGTTTGATGTCCAAACAACATTACTGCCAGAAGGGCCTCCATGTAGATAGAGTGTTTCTAAACTAAAGTCTAGAACTTCTAGCAGGACAGCTCCATTGGTTCTGGCAGTACAAAACACAACAACGTAAAAACGCCTAATCATTAAATACTTCCAAAACAAGCCCACATCATGTCTAACCAAGTCTCATGGGGGAGTCTCGCTCAGAGGGAAGTCTCGTGAGAGTTGAGTAGATGCAGACACAGGATGGAGGAACCAGGAGTGAGAGTTGTAGAGAGCAGGGCTGGTAGTTTGATTTGGGTCTACATAAAGCGTAGTTTAGGGTTATAAAAAATAATCTAAATGGAGGTCAGAGGGTTGAGATTGTAATGAAAATTGGAAATGTCCTTCCTGAGATTTCAGAGAAGTCTTGTAGTGCACTTATAGATGTTCCAATAATATCTTTATCTTTCCAATAAGAGATATAGACATAAAACCTCCTTTAGTGACGTCACACATTATCTACTACAGAAACGAAAGATCTCACTACTTCTGAAACAATACCGCATCCTCATGCACTGAATAAATGCTTTTTGGAAACTCAACGTCCAAATGAACAACTTTTGAATGGAAGAACAGAGTATGATGGCTACACCTAATGTTAACTGGAAGGCTGTTGGAGCCGATCTACTAAAGAGAGGATTTAAATGATCACGACTCGAATCGGCATTTTTAAAGACTTGGGTCCATAACTGTCTTCTGTTGTTGCCAAGGGGAATGAGCCAAGGATATGTTAGGATATGTAAACAGTTTATCAGCGCTGTCAACGCTCCTCTCCTGGGCCGGATGTCCACTACCACCCTCCCCGCGGGGCCGGATGTCTACCTGTTCGGTTAACTTACCCGTAGCGAGGATTAAAAGGTAAACATGAATGTGAATCACGTTAATTATAGTAAGGGTCGGCCATCCTTGGTAACACGTGACTATACACGCTGGACCTACGCTTCCGCTGGGATGACGTTTTCACTGCCTGCACCGCCTCTGGCGGTCCGGAAGAAGCCGGCAGGGAGGGCGGAAATAAATGCCAACGCACCCGGAATACGCATGCGCTTCTTAGAAGGCGCTATGAAGCTTAAAGGAGAACGCTACCAATTTCGTCTTTATTTCAGATTCAGAATCATTGTATTCTCAAAAGGCTGGGCAGAATTTCTGAGATGTAGGCCTACTTAATTATTGGAATTCTGTTATTCGTTCCTATTCTACATTTACATACTTAAACATTCCTTTCTAACTCTCTAAAACAGGTTTTCTCTTAAAATACACTTGCTAACATTACTTTTAACAGCAAACCTCTGTGCAGTCAACAGAGAACAGAGAACAGAGTGCTGTGGAGGGGGGCCTTGATTGTCAGATCATTGTTGTTAATGCCGCCTTCAAAGCTATCAGTCCCTTTCCGACCGCAAACAATATGTCACCCTGAAAGATGCCAACTCCCCCCTGGCTCCAGTCAATCATGGCGTACCGCAGGGATCTGTGCTTGGCTCTCTCATCTTCACCATCTACATGCTCCCCCTTGGCCAAATTATTTGTCACCACGGCCTCAGTTTCCACTGTTATGCTGATGACACTCAACTATGCATCAGCACCAAACCCCTCCACTCAGCTCCCGCCTGGTCCACTCATCATAAAACTGAACTCCTGGTGGTGGCCCCCAAGTCACTGCTCAGGAAGGTTGGTGATTTACTCCTGGAAGTGGATGGCTGCTCCATCCCCCCATCAGTCGTAGTCCGCAACCTGGGTGTCATCCTGGACCCCATCCTATCATTCAATTCCCACATTAAAGGCCAATTTCCACCGGAAGCGGCACGGAAGCGGCACGGCAGCGAACCGGTCGCCAAAAAAAATAGAAACCATTGAAGTCAACGTAGGCTATTCCACTGGATACGGCACCGGCACGGCACGGAACCGTCCCCAAACCGGCACTTAGTTTACGATACTTGCCTCTTCTATTTCTGAAAGTTGCCGGTTCGCTGCCGTGTCTCAGAACACGACCACAGCCAATCAGTTTGCCTTTGCTCATGAATATTCATGAGCTCACCTCGATCCCTATGCAATTCACAGGGTATTGTAATTTTATACAGTCTATCTATGGTATCAATAGCTAATCAGTGGCAAAGAAAAAATGAAAGTCTGCGTCGATGCCTCGCAAGTCCAGTGTCGCGAGTGGACGTTGCCTAGAAATCATAGGTCTACCGTATTTTAAATGGGTTATGTGTATGGTTGATTATAAGGTATATATATGTATATTATAATGTATATTATAATATGCTTTGAATATAACTCATGAATAATATTGTATGAATAATTATTATAATTATGCATGTCTTGAGCCATCAGTCGGAACACAGCCGCTTCGCTGCCGTGGCGCTTCCGTGCCGGTTCTGGTGGAAATTGGCCTTAAGAACGTCACAAGATCTGCATTCTACCACCTGAAGAACGTTGCACGACTCCGACCCTCACTCTCAGACTCAGTTTCCGAAACCCTGATCCACTGCTTCATTTCTACCCGCCTGGACTACTGCAACGCCATAAAACGCCCTCTAAAACCCTGAACAGACTGCAATATGTGCAGAACTCAGCTGCCAGGGTCTTAAATGGCATTAAGCCCTGGCAGCCCATCACCCCCACCCTGATGCAGCTCCACTGGTTACCAGTCAAGTTCTGCATTCAATTCAAAATTATATTACTCACATACAAGTCCCTTAACGCTCTGGGCCCCCGTTACCTCTCTGACCTCCTCCACCCCTACACCCCCCTGCGGTCCCTCAGGTCATCTGACAAGGACCAGCTGGCAATTCCCTGTACGAGACTCAAGACATTTGGGGATAGGGCCTTTTCACCGCCACTCTGTGGAACCAGCTCCCCCCCAACTTCTGCTGTGCCCCTTCCGTGGAGACTTTCAAAAAGTACATGAAAGCACACCTTTTCTCTGAGGCCTATGGCCTCTAACTCACGACCCCACCCCGACCCCTACCCCTACCCCTTCGGATAGAGCCATGGGGCTCTAACGGAATACCGGAAATTATTATTTTTCATGCCAAGAGTTTGACCGTTTATTGTGCAATTGTTCAGTTAAAGGCTGTAGAGAAAACACAATGAGAAAGACTGCATGTCTCGTATGTGACGTCACGCTCCCTGCGACTGGCGTGGGCTGTTTCCCAATGTCAAGAGCTGTGTTCGAAATCGTTCCCTATCATTGATGTAGTGCACTAAATAGGGTGCACGCCATTATGTAGGGTGTTCGAATTCTCAGTGGTCCACTATATAGAGCACTATATAGTGGACTTAAAATAGGGTACATACGATGTTCCCTACATGTTACTCCCGTATACCACAATGCAATGCGGTTGTATTTTTCCAGGGGAGAAGAAGAAGCTGAATAACCGCGAAAACGAATACATTTAATGATGGAGTCTCCGGCTTGTGTTTAGAAATGTCAACAATTTATTTGGGATTTAACATTCAAAATTAATTAAAAACATCAATACAACCTCCAGCCCGGTTTGTTTAGATGATGTCGGCGCATCACGTCACACAAATACCAGGCGCATTTACTGACGCAAATGACGTTTAGAAATGTTACTGTCCGTCCACACCAGAAGCGAATTGAGCGACCAAATCGCCGGAAGTCATTCACTTTCTATGGGCAAGAGCGACCAAAGCGACCAACGCTACCAGCGGCCAAAGTTGAGCGACCAGAGCGTCAAAAAGAAGTTGAAAACTTTTTAACTTTATGCAAATGACTATTATTCGCTTCAGCGACCAAACACTGACAGCCAAACGGAATGTAGACGCTCTTCGCTTGCGTGGATCCCAGGGAACATCGGCAGGCACTTTGGTTCCTACCTACCTTTATTCACTCACTGAACAAAATGTCGGCTGAAGTATTAATCGCGGCTGTAACTGGGCACCCGGTGTTGTACGAACCCACCCTTTTTCAGTTCAGAGATCGAAACGCCATAGTGGTTTGGATATCAAGTGATGATAAGCGGGAGTATTTATAGGCTACATCTAGAACGTTCGTATTTAAGCGGGAATCATTATAGTTTGCTCTACATGCCACCAATCTAACCAACCAATCGCGTGTAGCATGCTTTAAACAAAACATAAATCGTCACATAAACAAACTAATCGACAAGACGAGGGATAAATGACAAGGGATATATCTCTTGTCTTTTATCCCTCTATTCCCCACTATTCACGGAGCCTGAGGTGAATCATTTTTAATTAAATAGTCTAGATAGATAGATAGTCAAGTCTTTATTAATACCAAACGACACAAATCGTCGGGAATCCATTTATGTGGTTCGTCCCACACAGGACAGTAGCCTACAAGACCACACAGAACAAGTCTGACTGGACATACACACAATACATCACATTAAACTAGACACGCGTTGATAGATAGATAGATAGATATGTTCCATTATTTGCCTTGCGGAGCCAACCAGTCCTGTGCACGTATGCAAATTAGCCATGTGCGCCAATGTCTATTTGTTTTGAATGCGACGAATGAGTGCAGATCATGATTTGCAGATCCAGATCAGTGAAACATATTTCAACTACTACAGCACGCAGGGTTTTTTGTTCTCGGTTGTAGTTAGCCTACATTTTAGGATTTTTTTTATATTGGGGGGAATCACTGTCCTACTTGTTGTCGAAGCACTTTATCGAACAAGCAAAACCGTCTCGGCAATATGGCCAAGGTGTATGGGAGAGTTCACTATTTGATATGGCTGTCTGTAGGGCCTACTAAACGCATACGGCTCCTTTAAATGCGTCTGCATAATTGAATTGTACGTCATGAGCGACTTGAGCGACCAAAGCGAACAGAAAAATTCGCAGCGAAACTTTGTGAGCGACCAAAGCGTCTTGTCGCTCCTGGTGTGGACGTACAGGCGTAGTGTCCGAATTCTCGTTCCCTATTCCCTATATAGTGCACTATATCATGTAGGACTATATAGGGTATAGGGAACGATTTCGAACACAGCTAAGGAAGCATGCTCAACGGCCGCCCTTTTAAGGACGCTACGTCATAGAACGCCGACAAGCACTGTACCAATGTTGAGGACACTCGAAAGCCGCGCCATTTTTGCGTCCTTTGCTTTTGAGAATTCTGAGATTTTTCAAGGATGCACATGAGGATGCATCGCTGGCTGCATCGTAGACGAGCCAAAACTACCCACAATCCTCTGCGTTCACTGGGCGGGTTCTTGAAAATGGCAGAGCAGTACACGTTCAAACGAAGTGAAGTTATATTAGTTTTCAGAAATATTTTGTGCCGTATTGCTTTTTATAGATTCATCATGTTAATGCAAATAATCAAGCCTAAACACCTGTGCCACTTTTCAAACGTTTTTGCAACTTAATGATACGTTGCTATATTTTGCATGGGCGGAGCTGGTGTTAAACACCACTGTCACCAATGTCAATTTACTCGCTCACAAGATTACATTATTTATGTATACCTATTTATGTTTGTGTTGAATCGTTTTTTTTAGGGTCAGCCCAGCAAACGGAGGCTTTTGTGCGTGGGTGGCGCACAAACATTTGTTTACCGGTGGAAGGGATAGTGCCACTATCCAATGTCGTAAAATTAATGCACAACCGATCATTTGCAATGTTTGTAATTTTTAATGAACGTATATAATTGTATTTTATATGATATACTTATGTGTTCAAAGCACTGGTAGATTGTAGGCATATATGAATGAATGAATCAGATCAGTTAAATAATATATCCAAATAAATACACGTTTATCATCTCTTTCTTTGTCTTTAACCCCCTGCATAATAGTAATCAACCGTACTGTAAATGTGTTAAGAATTAAGTTCTCAGACAATTTCACTTAGTTTTATAAAAATGTAATGGATTTTCCTTTTAATAAAGACAATTCGATCAACCACAACAAAGCTTTTGTGACTTCCCCAAAGAGGCTCCATGCGAAGGGACATGACCACATTCATAACAGACAAAAGTCAAATAAATATCGATCAGCTTCATTGCTGCCATGTTTTATTCATAAGCGCACGTGTTTACAAGCGGACACGCAGTATTAAAAAGCGGAAGCGGAAGCGCTTCCACACTACCAAGTCGTTCCCAAAGTCCGACGTTACAAACGCTAGGAAGCACTCGAGCTAGCACTCTAGTCTCATGTATGGCATAGGACGCGACTAGCAAGGACGCGTCCTAGCAAGGCTGCAGCCTTCACTTTGGGAAAAAGCCCGACAATCTCCCCATAGGCATAACTGAAAATCTACACATGCCCCGACTTATAAGGGTATTCACCTCTTTCGATGCTGTTATCCTTACCTTGGAAAAAAGCGGTGAGGTGGAGCAGAGAGATCGCCAAGTCTATACCAGAGTGGTGCTGATTTATATCATTCGCGTCGAGAGCAGCGAGGGGCTGTAGTTCACAAAGCGGCCTCACACAAAACCTAACATTATCAAACTTCTTCGCGATTTTTTTTGGTTTTCTTTGCATGAACATTTTTTATTTAAATCTACAAACAGCATATGTTTCATCCAGGGCATATAAAGACTGGGACCAGAAAATAATTACTTTCTCTCCATTGAATCCCATTCGAATTTTCCTACTCCAGAGGTCCCATGGGGGTCTACCGGAAGGGGCGGACTTACGAGCACTATAGAGGGCAGAGGGATGAACCAACGATATCATGATGGAGTAATGTACACCACCCTTCAGGCAGGACATCTCAAAGGACGGTGCCACCGGTCGTTTATAAATAGGAGCCTTTGTGTCTTCATGGCCCCCTGATACCGCCACTCAGTGAGTCACATGTCCACGGGCGCCACAGCCATAGAAGGAGATAGAAGCACACATTGTTTTTATTTACTCTCTCTCGACCATGGGGGGGGGGGTGGTCTCTGAGGACGAATGAAGAGTACTGTATCTAATAACCACTTTGATCAAGAACATGCTATTATGGAATGTGCGTAGAGATAGATGTGAATGCTTGCATGAATGTAAAGAGATGACCTTGTTTTCATCATCAGGAAGCTGTCATCATAATGGAGAACCGGGGTCGTTCTCCACCCTTCACCTGACCTCTACACAGGGCAGTACCCACATGATCACATCTCAGATGCAGAACTGTCTCCTCTCTATGTCTCCTCGCTCTGTCTCCTCTCTCTCCTATGCGTCCACTCTATGTCTCCTCTCTATGCCTCCTCTCTCTGTCTCCTCTCTCTCTCCTCGCTAAGTCTCCTATGTCTCCTCTCTATTTCTCCCATGTCTCCTCTCTATGTCTCCTATGTCTCCTCTCGCTGTCTCCTCTCTATGTCTCCTTTCTCTGTCTCCTCTCTATGTCTCCTCTCTATGTCTCCCCCTCGCTGTCTCCTCTCGCTGTTTCCTCTCTTTGTCTCCTATGTCTCCTCTCTCTCTCCTCTCTGCATCCTCTATCTGTCTCCTCTCTCTGTCTCCTCTCTCTGTCTCCTCTCTATGTCTCCTCTATATGTCTCCTCTATATGTCTGCTCTCTATGTCTCCTCTCTCTGTCTCCTCTCTATGTCTCGTGTAACCAACATCAGCTCTAACCGTCAATGGTAAAGATACAGGTGTAATTATCAGTGCATTAATTAACTCGTGGGCCAGAAAATCAGAAGTCTAGATCGCTATAGGAGAAAGGGGTTAGTAATATGCATTGAGTGACAGAGTAAAGGACTCAAACAATCAACAGGTACGTTTTTAAGAGCTATATTGTGTAGATTTAAAGAAGTAAAATAAAAAATAATAAATAAAAAAACATGAGATATCTCTAAGTCTCCTCTCTCTGTCTCCTCTGTCTGTCTCCTCTCTATGTCTCCTCTTTATGTCTGCTCTCTATGTCTCCTCTCTCTGTCTCTTCTCTATGTCTCGTCTCTAAGTCTCCTCTCTATGTCTCCTTTCTCTGTCTCCTCTGTCTCCTCTCATGCTTGCTGTACCCGATAGGCAGTTCATTTTCATGATTATGTCCTATACATTATAAATTGTAATGCAAATTAAATAATTGAATCCTTTCCATGACTTCATTTACGTTCTTTGTTTACCTCCCATCCGCCTTAATCTCTTAATTAATCCCTTTATACGCGTATTCATTCATTATCCAATTAGCAGAGACACTTAGCGCTTACTCGTCTCTGATTGGCCGAGCCGACCACAGCCTGTTCCATGGCTCACCCAGTGGAAATGATGCTTGATTTAGAGATTTGTTGCAGATATAATCTTTCAAAAAAGAAACCCATTGAAAAATCCTCCTGTTAATCTTACAGAAGTTGGCTGTGGTCGGGACTGGATAGTCACCGATCCAGAACTCAAACTGTGAGATTGTTCTCCTGCCAATGAAACCACCACCGATACAGCACATCTGATGAAACCCTTTCAAACACGTTACAAACCTTGAGTACGAGAGCGGACCAAACAGCCTTCCTGTGCGGAGAGAACCCAGCGCTCTGCTGTCCCGCTCTCGCTCACTCTGCAGTATTTCATGTGCTCAAGCTGTGTCCCACTGTAATTAACCGTGCTGCTTCGCTGTGGGAGAGGTGCACGCGATGTGTGGAGCTATATACCAGCACACTTGACAAGAGCAGGCTCAACCTTATCAATCACAGGAGGGGGAAAATGAATAACACTGAAATATGAATATAAAGGCGTCACTTTGAGATATGGGAGGTTTGGTGATGCAGTTTGAGGATTGTTGCATTTTTTCTGCAGTGGGACTTCGTCAAAAACAACGTTGAAATATATTTTGATATTATCAGTAAGTTGAAGACACCAAGTGACAACCCCAACAAACCAACGCACTCAAAGACACTTCAGTGGCTCGCGATCAACCTTTGGATGAGACGTAAAATCCTTATTAGAATCTGTGACTCAGAGGACGGGCTGGACCCAGGGAGAGGGATGCCTCTCAAGGGGAGGGATGGGTGAGGCGAGGAGGGGGAGGGATGGGGCGAGGAGTGCAGTTAGCCTGGAACAGTAAATGGACCGGGCTGAACCATGTGACCCATCTATAGGGGGGGAGATGGTGTAGACTTGGTTACCTCTGGTGTGACCGACAGTAGGTTAATTTATAGGAGAGAGAGAGAGAGAGTGAGAGAGAGAGAGAGAGAGAGAGAGAGAGAGAGAGAGAGAGAGAGAGAGAGAGAGAGAGAGAGAGAGAGAGAGAGAGAGAGATTATATAGTATAAGTGTGACAAACAAAATGTGACAAACAGACAAACACTTCCTCCGTAAAGCTGTAACCTAAGGACAGACAGGTCCTCCATAGAGCTGTGACCTAAAGACAGACAGGTCCCCCTAAAGCTGTGCCCTAAAGACAGACAGGTCCTCCATCAGACCCTTCCTTCTCTTCATGTGGGGGCGGTGAGGCAGTGGACCGTACCGCTGAGTGTGTTCCAACAGCTCTGGAGCTCAGTGGCGCTTCCTGAAATGAGTTTGGGAGGTTTTTCAAATAATCCTCTCAGAACCAAAATTGCTTCTTATTAGCAAAGTTATTGAGTCAGAGGATTGGTTTTGAAGTGTATTTTGAGAGTTCCATTCATAAATCACTCCTAGTTTGTCCGTACGGACACCTGCAGCTCAGCTCCTCTGTCTGCTCCTCCGGTCTGGGGTCGGTCCTGAGCACTGCAACTGCAACGTACTGTCACCTTAGTGGAAGTGTTAGCCCACAGACACACACACACACACACACACACACACACACACACACACACACACACACACACACACACACACACACACACATCCACACACACACACACACACACACACACACACACACACACACACACACACACACACACACACAGACACACACACACACACACACACATACAAACACACTCATACATTCAAAAACAAGAAACAGACACACACAGACAAACACACACACACAGACACACACACACAAAAACATGCACACACACACAAACACTCATACATACAAAACAAGAAACAAAAACACACACAAACACGCGCACACACGCACGCACACACACACACACACACACACACACAGCCATAATTCTAAACTGCTTCACATCAATAATTTATATATATATAAATATATATAAAGAAAAATAGTGAATGATTTCCTGCATGACGTGGCTGTCACTTTGTGCTGCACGATTTACGGTCATATTACCCATAAGACCCTCTCTGATCCAAAGGAAGGACGAGAGGAGAGGGATGAAGACAGGAGCATTATGTCGATAAAGAAGGAAATTAATGTTATAATTGTCATTGTGTCACTTTATAAAGGTCTTGCCATCGTCTCTAATTCAGAACTGGGTGTTGTATTTGGT
>NC_044061.1:27462413-27607413 GCF_902167405.1 Gadus morhua | reverse complement strand
TTACATTCAGGGCGTTCAGCAGACGCTTTTATCCAAAGCGACTTACAATAAGTGTATTTGTCAGAAGAAAGAGAAACAACAATCTCTTTCGGTACAGTAAGGATGTTCATAGAACCAAGTGCCAAGCACTAACAATCACTAGGTTAACCCACTCCCCGTCTACACCAGCGATGCTGCACAATTCTAAGTACTATTTTGAGGTTCCCTCAGGTATGAGGTTACACAAGTAGGAGGTTAGACAGGTAGGAGGTTAGACAACCTGACCATCATAACGTTTCATCAATAGAGAACCACACTGATGCTCATCATGATCCCATGGAATGCGTTTAGGCACATTCCAACCATAGGCGTCACATTTATTATTCAGCAGATGTTTTTTAGCATAAGTTTTCCTCCAAAACGACTTAACGGTAAAGAGGTATAGATACGCTGAAAATAGGAGGTAGCTGTGGTTAACCATGACTTGCTCAGTTGTTGGTATATAGTGCTGTATAGAGTTACAACAATGGACCGTCGCTTTATTCAGACTACTCTGACCCTCAGAGTTGGACCTTGTTTGCTGTACTATTGGGAAAGATTAAACTACTACCAAAATATATCCGCCTCATTCATATGGAGAGATTATGCTGAAAGGGTCATTTGGTGCTGCCCACTTGCAAATGGCGAGCAACCAGAATATGTAGACATAACAGGATTCCAGTGAGTCCACCAAACGCTTCACACCAGGGTACGCTGATACTGTTTGGACATTTTCCCTGTAGCCTCTGTAGTCTCTTCCACCATTAGTAGGAAGAGACTGATAATGTAATTGTTAATTTTTGTCATATTTTCTGTAGTCAAATCATGGGACACCTTTCCAGCATTTATTTAGAAGTGGGTTTTATTCCGTTTTTAAAATAACTTAACTTAAATTGTGCCGTTACTAAAGATTAGATTCAATTCCAGTTCAGGAATGGGGTCAAAGTATGCCGAAGTCGAGGGGCTAGGTTGAGGTGTGACCCCTGTACTTATTTGTTCTAATCTCTTGTCAGACAGGATCTTCTAGGAGTCCTGCAGCTCCAGATGATTGAATGAAGCAGTTATCAAACACACGGCCTGACCCGTTTGTATAAGACATCTGACATTCCATATTTATTCACAAATCATTCATTTCATAGTTTAGTTCTAAAGGGTTATCATTGGTGTTCAACTAGCCGCTGCAGTAGTATATGTCACAGTGGTAGTAGTTGTGGTGATGAAAGTAGCAGCAGTAGTAGTAAAAGGATCCATCATTTACTATCATTGTAACTATAAGGCTCTCAAACCATGTGAAATCTCATCTAAACAAAACAAAGCATATACTAGAAATAAACTAAACTAGAAGATAAGTGCTTTTACAAAAACAAATTCAGAACTAAACTCAGAACTGAACAAGCTCAATGGACCTTCCACCCTACATTGATAATGATTCTGTTTGTTTTGTGTCGAGCAACATGGTGCTATCTTTGTATTGTCCTCATGATTTAAATACATATATGTACTACAAACATCCATCCCACAATATCCATATTCTAAAACATGGGTATTAATACCTCGACAGAGGCAGGAGGCAGGACATTGTACCACATAAACATGAACACGCACACTTTGCATGAAGACCCAGAAACGAACAGGTTTTTCCTTGACAGCAGATCCTTACCCAGGCTCAGAGCGAGCTGCAGCCACAGAGACATGCTGCTGACAGCCAGACAACCTGATGACCAGACCAGTCCAGCAGAGTTCAGTGGAACCTCTTCTTTTGAAGGCTGTGACTTGATGTTTTCTGGGATATTATTATTCCAAAGCGAAAGTTTCTGTGTGCTGTCATCAGTTTGGGAATCCGTCAAAAAACAGCAAAAATACTAGAGCCACACAAACCCACAGACCAGGGGATTAAAATGACATAAACCGATGGATCACAGAGAGCCCGTGGGGCTGCTCTGTGTGTGTGTGTGTGTGTGTGTGTGTGTGTGTGTGTGTGTGTGTGTGTGTGTGTGTGTGTGTGTGTGTGTGTGTGTGTGTGTGTGTGTGTGTGTGTGTGTGTGTGTGTGTGTCGGGGGGGGGGGGGGGGGGGGGGGGGGGGGGTTGTTTGTGTCTGCGTGCTTGTGTGTGTTTCTACATGTGTGTGTGTGTGTGTGCGTATATGTGTGTGTATGCATGTGTCCAGGGGGCGGGGCCCAAGGTAAAGCGTGGAGCTTTGGTGTAAGCGCTCAGCTCGGCGCTCTGCAGCCCGGCTGCTCGGATTAGCCGGTGGGAAAGCATTCTCATTTCCGGTATTAAGTTCAAGAAGAAGAAAAAAGTCGAGGTAGGACCGAAACCTGTATTACAATAGAGATTATAGGACACTGAGGGATGCTTCAGAGCGCAGTAAGTACCCAGCTCTGCTCCGCGGCCAGCAGGCTCCGCGGGAAAGAGGGGATAATCAGATGTTCCAGGAGGCTGCTGCCAGATGGATGCTGTCCCATAGAGGATTCGAGGGCCACGCCCCCACGGGAGGCGGCCTGCGTAGTGAGACCCTCTCTGACGTAGAGGTCCTCTCCACCAGGGACCCCTCACACCCTCTCTGGAGCCCTGCTGCCCCTGGGTGGTTGAAGAGCTCCTCAGAAAGCACGCTGCTGTTGTTCACAGGAGCAGAGAGGAGACTTACTCTGACCTAATGGGATCCTTTGACACACAAGTCAACACTCCCTTTATCTATTCACTGTCCTTACCGAAATAAAGTCAACACTCCCTTTATTGATTCACTGTCCTTACCGAAATAAAGTCAACACTCCCTTTATTGATTCACTGTCCTTACTGACCAGGTCCATCCCTCACCTCTCTCAGGTGAATCGACTGCAGCCAGATGGCGTTTCCTGTGGGCAAAGAGAGAGAGAGAGAGAGAGAGAGAGAGAGAGAGAGAGAGAGAGAGAGAGAGAGAGTATCTGGTGTGAGATTGTAAGCCGGAGCCTGTTAATTTAAGCTTGTTCAATACAGAAAAACACTTTAATAATAATAATAATAATAATAATCATGTTTGTCAGGATAATGTTTTTGGAGTGTGTTAGGTTTCTGTTGAAGTTATTCAATGAAAAATATCCAATACTGAATGTCTGTGAATTTGTGTTGAATTTGTGATTTTGGAAGTGCAATTTTTCCCCTGAACTAAAAAAAGGGAGAAGAGAGAATCGGAAAGCTTAGATATAAAACCCCAGAGACCCTGCATGCTGGTTCTAGCCTTTAAGTTGTACCAGAACAGATGTTGTCCAAACAGCAGTTTTTTCACGCATGTAAAGACTTTAGGTTCAGTTCACTGAACTGTACATCTTTCTGTTAGGAGAAGGCAGCTGATCCTCTTCATGAGGGAAAAACCTACTGCAGAAATTAAGAAAAAGGATTCAAAGGAATAAAGAACTTTTCTCTTGTAATCAATGAGCAATGTTTTAGTCTTCTTATAATTCATTATTTCACACTGTAATAGTATATTATTAATTTGTGAATTGGACATTGCCTAAATGTACAGGTTATTGGTCCAATCACAGAGTAGGGTCATTCAATGTTGCATTCTATTTCTATCAATGGAGGGTTCTAGCGTGGGGCCGGGGTGATATCAGCAGAGCAGGGGGGGCGATGAGCACGTTTGATCCACAGCCGTGGATTAAGGCATTATGCAACTCTGCTTGGAGAACAAAATAAATAAATACAAATAAATCCCGATGAGATTAGGATCATTCCATCTCTTCATTGCTCTCCCTCCATCCATTCATCTCCGCTGGCGGTTTCTGCAGAACAACCGGGACAGATCTACGGCACAAATCCGAAATGACGCCATGCACCAATCATGCAGTGTATATGCAACACATACATACCCCCACCCGCACACACATAACCACACCCCCAACCACGCCCACCAACGCATACCCACACCCCCACGCATTTAATTAGACCTTAGAGAATATTTAACGTGCTGCCATCTATAGGTTATGTTAGGCTCTGTTTGATTCCACTATGCAAACAGAAAATGTACTTATAATCGACAACTATTTTAGATTTATATATTTTGTACAGATCATATGAAACATGCAGCCAATGTTACCGCCCTGCCACACAACGGTAGGCCTATATTTAATATAATGAAAACAAACTTGTAGAGGAGCCGTGGTTTAGAGTTGTGATAAGAACATGATTTTTGTGTAACACCAAGAGAGGCTGTTGAATCTTCTTCTTAAACCTCAACAGAGGCAGCATGGAGGGCGACGGCGTTTCATCAATATATTTCAATGACTGCGTAAAGCATTATCTGTCTGATAATCCTTAACTGTATTCCTTATCATGAGCCAACTTCTGTCACATAAACATGTGGTTGTTGTGTGGATGCTTGCTCTGCTTATTTTTAATCTTTTTTTGAAGCATTGAAGTCTCCAAATAGGAGCTGTTGAACACATAGTGCATATGACTATTAGACACTAGGATTGCTGAATAAATATTGAATAAACAATACACCCTGTTCTTTACCCAAATTCCCTATCAGTGCTATTATGCAATTTTTTGTGGGTCTTTTGTAAACCACATCAGATTTTCATTTTTCTTTAATCCAATAGAGGCCAGAAGTCTGAGCATGTGATTGATCCTGATGTGATGGATCAGTGTTCTGACACCTCTTGGTCCCTCGCACATGTCTAACAAGTGCCTCTGCTCATCCCTGATTCCACCTGAACATGCAGCAGGTTTTAAGACCTTTCATTCAACATACACAATGTGATTAGCATTAAGCTTTACTCTAGAATGGTTCAATGCTATTTGTACTAATTCATTTTTTATTAATGAAATGGAAATGTACCTTTTTCACAAGCTGTTGCAATCAGAAACATAGATATACCTTTTCTAATATCCTATGACTAGTGGCAGGCCTACGTATCAAAAATAAATAAATGACAAATCCTATGGTTTTGCATGTAAACCAAAAAACAACAGTTCAACCAACAGTCTTCCAGGTCTGGTGACGTCCACTGTCCCATTGTTTTATTAGCGATGCAATGGCCTAATCTCAATCTTCCTAGGGGTATCACAGAAACATTTGGAACTTCCCAAATCAGCAGTTTCTGTTCTGTGCAGAAATATCTACAAGATATCTCACCTTACCAAGAATACATCTTAGAAGGCTTTGAGTCACTCAGGCTAACCCCCCCTTCTCAAAAAACAGTTACTTCAAATTGATAATTAGGTCGAAAAAAATAAATAAAAAATCATGTATGACCTGGAAGTTTCATATAATTTTGTGAAAAATAATAAAGTAACATTCTTCGCATCAAATCATTGGACATGAAAGCAGCGGCTGTCTGTGTGCTGCACAGCATGTCACAGGATACAGCGGGTAAACAATGCAACCGCGTGGGATACATGTTAGACTTTCATACTCCTGTCTTTAATATCTAAGCCTGCATATGAGCATCGCCTACGGTGTCATGATTACAGAAACTCATCACTAGAGCAGACCAGCAGTGCACTTCAAACCTGGACTAAACTGGACGACCATTCTAGATCATCAGCATGAGTAGTTATTTCGTCTTCAATAGATGAAAATGTCAGCCTATGAAAATGTATCTATTGGTTCTAATGTGTATAAATGGTCGGAGCTCGTAAATTGGTAGAAAACAGGGCTTGTTCTCAGGACCTGATGTCGGCGTCCCAAGAGAGTCTTTGAGCTGACCTACTACTTCCAGCGGATCAAATCTTCTTCCTCACGGTGAAGGCCACGGCAGCGGGACCGTTCCCGGTCCCGGTCCCGGACCTCCTCCTGCAGCTTGGCCTCGCTCACGCGGAGCTGGCGGATGGTGGCTTTCATCTCCTTCATCTTCACCTCCATCAGCGCGATGATGTCTCGCTGCTCGTTCAGCTTCCGCAGAAGCTCGGTGGAGGTGGTCCCCGTGGTCAGCGAGTACGAGTGGTCAAGGGGGTTGCTGATCACGCTGATGTAGTCGAGGGGCTCTTCCGGGGACTGCTCCTCCTTGGTGGGTTCGGTGGTGCTGGAGACATCCGCGGGCACGCCGATCCGGTAGGGCTGCACCGCCACGCTGGTGGAGCCCACGTATTCCCCGTTTTGGTCGATCTGTACCACCGTCAGGCTGTCGATGCCGGTCTCGGCGGTCGTGTTGCTGTCGGCATCCCCGGGGGAAGTAGAGTACACGTTGGAGATCACGATCCCGGAGTGAGCTGCAGTACGCGGCTGCGCCGCCGCAACGGCTGCGGATCCTTTCTTGCCCCGGCCCCTTCCCCTCCGGTGTTTCCGCTCATTCACGCCCCGCAGGGGGAACTGAGTTGGGACTCGAATGTTGTAAGTTTTGCGTCCCCCGGAGAAGTGCACGCTGCACACCCGGTGTCCTGTGGTGGGCTGGAAGGTGTTGAAGCAGCCGCTGACCCCGGCCCGGGAGATGTTCTTCAGCCACAGCTCCCTCTGCGTCACGTCCTTAGGAAACGTGTAGAAACGCAGCTCCCTGTCCCGGTGCGAGTTGTTGTAACAGCCAGGGACACAGCAAGTGAACCCAGGCATCCTTAGTGTGCTGTATAGTTTAAAAATAGGTTATTTTAAATGAGTTACGGTTATTTTATTTTTGTTTCGTTCTTCTGCGCGTTGTTATCAAGCCCAGCGCCTCTAGGCGGAACTACACGTCCCACAATGCTTACAGCTTCCGGTATAGTTTCCAACAAAAAAAATCTCATATAACAAACACCAAAACACCAAATCGAATTGACTTTAATCAAAGATGCTTACAATTCACCTAATTTATATTATTTCGCTGGTTTTCATATTGGTCAAAAGTTAGGATTTTAAATTTTCTCGAGCGCCTTCGAGAAGAACTACATCTCCCATAATCCCTTTAGTTTTGAGCTGGAACACGATAGCGCCACTGCCCCTGCTGGCGGGAGTTGTAGTCTTTAACGGACAAACCGAACCCATATACCAGCCACATTAAAAAATGCTATTATATGGTATTCTCAGACTCAAACCAGTTTCAAGAGACTACAATGCACGAATACAATCGACTGTTGATGGCCATTCGTGTACCTAGATACCACGATTGATGATTAGAAGTGGTCAAAAGTTTGGTTTTGTTTGCTATAAAGGATTTCTTCTTCTTTCGTATGATATATTGCGCCACAGCGTCCTCTAGCGTGTGGAAAGTGACACGACATGTGGCATGTTTTATATTATTCAATGTTTGATATGCTGTAACGATTTGGCGCTGTGTTGAGATACATTGAGATAATGATTTTACATTAAGACTACTCATTTACTTTTGAGTGTATAGTGTGAAGAACTGAAGTGTAAAACTATATCAGCTATTAATTATTCCAAATCTATTGTCTTTGACGTTGTTGGGCACGGTTCTGACCTTTATGTGGCGTTTACTTGGAGAACACTTAAACAACTAAACAAGATGGACTTGATTCCTCATCTGGCACGTTACGTTGTTTTTATCATCGTATCCGAGTGATAGGCTGTTGCTTCGCAACACAATACGTTGTTTTAATCATCCTAAACGTGTCATAGGGTACTGCCTAGCAACCTGCCAGCAACATGTTGAGTTGTTTTTCTCATCGTAGACGTCTGATAGGCTACTGCCCACAGACGTTACTGCCTAGCAACCTGCTAGCAACTGGGCAGCGCCCGGATCCGGATGAGCCGAGTATCACGACCGCCACTGCTGTCGTCTTGGGAACAGGTATTTTAACGATATGATTTAACACCATTCAATTTAATGTTGTGTTTTGATGCGGTCGTGTGTTTCTTGTTTGTCTGTTTCGTCAGTTACAGTTCACTTAATACGGAAGCAATGATTAAAGAGTCGTTTAGTGCTGCTAGTTCCGCCCTAAGCGGGAGCTCAGGGTGTTCGGTGGAGCCGCCTCGCGAGCCCAGAGCAGCGCGTTCTGGACGGTTCTACTAACGGTTCACCGCGAGACCCCAGAAGTACCGAGCGTCGGCTGAGATCACGTTCTGACGTGACGCGCTCACACACTGGTGGTGTAGCTGCTAATCCGTTAGCTCCTTATGACGCTGGACAGCTTGATGCTGTGGTGTTGGAGTATGCGCGACCAGCTATTTAAAGGAAAGCTAAATAGATTAAAATATAGGGGACAGGTGAATTAATCTTTCTTGTGTTCTGACAGGAGCAGGTGCTCTCTCTCTCTCTCTCTCTCTCTCTCTCTCTCTCTCTCTCTCTCTCTCTCTCTCTCTCTCTCTCTCTCTCTCCCCAGGTGTATTTGATACCCAGACAGACACCTTGTGTGCACATCAAATATGTTGACCAGTGTCTGACAGTATGTTCCACAGCTCCCTGCTATAGAACGCCTCTCAGCTGACCTGAGACCTGATAAATTACATTTACATCACGTTTGCATTGTTGCTCAGCAACCGCTTTAACATGCGGAGAGCACACAGGCATCAGGTCTGAGGTGCCCTTGAGCAAGGCACCTCACCCTGACTGCTCCGGACGGTCTGGCTGTCGCCTTGCGTTGTTGACTCCGCCGTTGGTGTGTTAATGTGTGCATGAATTGGTGAATGTTAGGCAATATTGTAAAGCACAGTGAGTGGCCACTGGTTAGAAAAGCGCGGTGTGATGCACTCCGTTTAACAGCCAGTCAACAGTAATGATATATATCGATTAGAGTCTCATGTCCGATGTCTGATCCTCACAGGTGATCTCTCGTGGAGACGGTCGGTTTGGTTTGGGCGGCGTGTGTGAGGATGCATCGGACCGGAGGGCTGTGAGGTGCCATGTTGCCCGGGGTGGGCGTGTTCGGGACGGGCAGCACGGCCCGGATGCTAGTGCCACTGCTGCAGGCCGAGGGCTTCCAGGTGCACGCGCTGTGGGGGCAGAGCGAGGAGGAGGCGGGGGGCCTGGCCCGGGAGCTGGGCATCCCCTTCAGCACCAGCCGCTCAGACGACGTGCTGCTGCACCCCGACGTACATCTGGTCTGCATCTACATCCCCCCGCCCATGACGCGGCAGATCGCCGTCAATGCGCTGGGTGAGACAGACAGACAGTCAGACAGACAGACAGGACACCGTCATGTTCTGTCGCCTCTTCTTAACTGGTTTTAAAATAATGTCGGTTTTCTTCTGACTGGAGCAGCAGGACACACACCAACCTCGATATTACAAATTTGACACCTAGATGATCTCCCGAATGCTCTGGAACACCTATGATGATGACTCTACGTCCCATATGATCATAGGAGGTCATGTTCTGTATGTTTCTCTGTACGGCCGTCCTCAATGCAGCCCCGATCCTCTGTTAGCCTGTGAGCTCATGCACAACGCACTGAGATAGGAATTCAAGAGGGTGTGGTAGCAGCTCGCTTATCTCAGGAATTCCTGACCGTTTACCTCAGCTTCCTGTTTCAGCTTCCTGGGTTTGTCACATCCCAACAGAATCACCGGACAATATTGTGGCGAATTATGGCGAATTATGGCAGGAATATGACTTGCATGCACACTTGAAAAATGTAAAATGTATTGTGGGACTGAATAATGTAGGAATTATGTAGGCGTATTGAAACAGAAGTCTAACGGATCACTGCTCCCTGTCCCAGGCATCGGGAAGAACGTTGTCTGTGAGAAAGCTGCGACTGCTGTGGATTCCTTCAAGATGGTGACGGCGGCCCGCTACTACCCCCAGCTGCTGAGCATCGTGGGTAACACCCTGCGCTTCCTGCCTGCGTTCGTGGCGATGCGGCGGCGGCTGCTGGAGGGCTATGTCGGCGAGGTGCAGGTGTGCGACGTGCGGGTGTGCGGGCCAAGCCTGCTGGACCGGGCCTACGGCTGGACCTGTGAGGAGCTGATGGGCGGCGGCGGGCTTCACACGGTGGGCTCCACCGTCATCGACCTGCTCAGCCACCTGCTGGGCTCCCGGGCACAGCGCGTGCACGGCCTGCTGCGCACCTTCCTGACGCAGAGCGCCTCCATCTGCGGGATCCGCCGCGTGACCAGCGACGACTTCTGCTTCTTCCAGATGTTGATGGGGGAGGCGGGGCCGGGGGCAGGGTCCGGCGGCGTGTGCTGCACGGTCACGCTGAACTTCAACATGCCCGGGGCGTTCACCCAGGAGGTGATGGTGGTGGGGTCGGCGGGGCGGCTGGTGGCCCGTGGCACGCAGCTGTACGGAGAACGCCACGGGGGCGGCGGCGAGGAGCTGCTGCTGGGCGACGGCGGGCGGGCGGGGCCGGCAGACCCCCTGCTGCCCCACCTCCGCGGGCTGGGCTCCATGGTGACGGCGCTCAGACACTCGTTCCAGGCCCATGGAGAGCGGCGGTCCTGGGCCCGCGAGCCGGTGGCGGCGGCGCCCTCCTTCGAGGACGGGCTGTATGTGCAGACGGTGGTGGAGGCGGTGAAGAGGTCCAGCCGCAGCGGGGAGTGGGAGTGTGTGGAGGTCATGACCCAGGAGCCCGACCCCAACCACAACCTGTGTGAGGGCCTGCAGAGAAACAAGAACTAAGAACCGCCGAACCGGACCCTAACCACAACCTGCGTGAGGGCCTGCAGAGGAACAAGAACTAACGGCCGCTGAGCTCAACGGAGAACACCGTCATGTTCGGTCGCCTCTTCTTAACTGGTTTTAAAATAATGTCGGTTTTCTTCTGACTGGAATATTGTCAAGAATTCAAATATTGGACGGTCTAACCTTTGAATATGTCAAACCTTTCTTTTAAATTATTATTTTCTTTACACAATTATGAGCGCTAGAATTCCAGGGGAGTGTTATTTTCTTGTTTTTTTTGTAATATGCTAAACACTGCAAACTATTTTCCTAACTTCATTGACAGAAATGTATGTACAGAGACACAAAATGAGGGTAATGGAACTGTTTTTTTATTTAAATGTTTTGGTCTACATTTTTTTAATAGGATTACAAGTTTGAAAGTGTTTCCAAAATAATCTTTCATCAGAGTTTTTTTTTTTCATTTGATGTCAGTTTGTCAATTTAGAAAATTAACTAAAGAAATCCCATATTTGCTTTTGTTTTCAAATCCCGACGAGCATCCGGCAGAACACGCGTGTTAATGTTTCAAGGATGTATGTAACCGTGTTTACATGTAGAAAAAGAAACCGATTGAATTAATATATTTTTTCATTTTTTAGATTCTCTGATCTTTCTGGAATCATCCGTTTCCCCGTGTAGAGCGCAGCCTCTTCTTTGATGCGTTGTACTTTTGATTCGGTGGAGGTGAACCACTGGATTGATGTTTGACCGATACTAGATAGTGTCATCCTACCCACCCCGGGTAAGGCTCCAGGAACAGGAAGTGAACGGCTTTGGACCTCGAACACACGAAAAGGGCTGTGTTTCACTTTATTTAAGATGTTTGCAATATGGGTTCTCCAGGCGAAGAGAGCGGGTGGGGTTGCAGTATAGCGATGTGTTGAGTAATCCAATGCAGGTGAGGAGACTATCGTTTGATGTCACATGCTTACCTCACGCTGTCTTAATAGTGCTTAAAAAAGATGTTTACATCGTGTCTTAAGGACACATATTACTTATACCTTCAGGCTTTTACAACTACTAAACATTCTTTTATTGCACTGAATCAATGCCACGTTCTTAAGCAGTGTATTGTGTCTACCAGCCAGTCGCTGCAGTCATGTTCCTAACTGTTGTATTTATTTTGTATGTTTCGGTGTGGATTAAAATTCTCGCACTGTATATTTTCCAGCCTGTGAATTTCTGTTAAGCTGTAATATTTAACTTCTGTTTCATGTCAGCCTTGTTTAATTTGCTTTGTGAACATAACTTGTATTGCATTTACACCAGGAGCATTGAGCCTTGACAAGGAAACACAATTTTTCCATTAAATGTTCGACCACAAATAAATCCAGTTGTATTAAGGTGTCATTAATTAAGTATTTTTAATTCCTAGATTTGAGGACTTTTGGACCTTATATTATCTTAATAACTTGGTCGTAGGATGTGATTAGGATGAGCTGTTCACACACATCATGGTGTGAATTATGGAGCACATTTCTAGTACGTGGGACAGAAGAATGAGCATTCATAGTATGTAGAATGACTCTCTTCTACTCCTAACTGTTCTCTATAAATACTCTATAAACACTTCTCCATAG
The DNA here is from genome assembly GCF_902167405.1 of Gadus morhua. Classification (NCBI taxonomy): domain Eukaryota; kingdom Metazoa; phylum Chordata; class Actinopteri; order Gadiformes; family Gadidae; genus Gadus; species Gadus morhua. The sequence goes on along the minus strand of NC_044061.1, from coordinate 27,595,295 downwards.
TAGCCCATCTGCTCTCCAGCGTTCAAACTGTTCTGCGCATTGAATAACAATACCTCTTTTATGTTTGGTAATGTAATGCATGAGACTCTAATTAAAACATCCTTTATGAATGGTAATGTTATGCACGAATCTTACCATTATTATCTTATATACATCCTTTACGAATGGTAACGTCATACACGACTCTTCCTTTTATAATCCATCTATGACGCTACGTTGCTGTCGTGTCGATAATGTGTCGTAAACCGAGCTGGTCTCCTCTCCTGCCGTAAAGCGTGTGTTGACGAAGATGGCAGACACCAGCGGTCTCCTCTCGGTCCGGAAGATCGACTCTTTGAGCGAATCTTCTGTCAGCATGGAGACCATCACCTCCCTGACGGAGCTGGAGGACCTGGAGCGTGTCTACCAGCAGCTGTGCACCGAGGAGGTGAGTGCTGAGCAGGAGCCTGGTGAAGGTTCTTCTGGCTGTAGACAGGTCCGCTCGTATGGGTTTATCTGCCTGTTTATGATCGACTCCACTGGGAGTGAAATGAAAGGTATGAAACATAAACATCGTATCTGCACTGTGGACATGGGGGTAATGTCTGGTTGTACGACACCTGCATAAACGTCAACTGGTCAACACCAACACGACAGGTCTGTTGACGACGCGGAAGTGGGTGTGACCAGTCTGAAGTCTGACTAGTCTGTCACTAGTGTATGACTCGTTTGTGACAAGTGACTAGTATGTGACCAGTGACTAGTGTCACACACTAGTCACACACTAATGTCTAGTGTGTGACTAGTGAGTGACTAGTGTGTGTCTGTTGACTAGTTATTGACTAGTGTGTGACTAGTCTATGACTAGTGTGTGACTACTGATTTAGTCTGTGACAAGTGTGGGACTAGTGTGTGACTGTTGACTAGTGTGTGAGACTAGTGTGTGACTAGTGAAGCAGGACGCACTCCGAACACAACCACACACAGAACGAACCCTTTATTGTGTTTAGGTTTGGTCCTAAACATAGTTATCCTTTGTACACAGGATGAGGCATGTGTTGTACAAATGTTGATCATACATTGAACGGTCATTCTAGACTGACTACATTCATCTTTTCAAAGATTCATATTTGTGGTAATAATACTCAAAATAAATGTGTTCCCTCGCAGAAAGCTGTTGAGGTGGAGCTGGACAAGCTGGTCGGTCAGCAGGGAACCATCAACAGCAAGATGCTGACGCTGCAGAGAATGGGGTGAGCAAGACGTCCCGTCCAGCCATGATCTGGTTCCCCTCTAGCTGCTGCTGCTCCTTAAGATCCTGGAGGAACAGAAGTCGCTGTGGAGTCACTCTAAAACGACTCTGTTCTTTATGACGACTTCCCCTCGTCCAATTAGTTATTTGAAACATCACACTGTGCTCGCGCATGTTTGGAGTGCTGCAATCAAACAAGTGAACTACCCAGGACGTACTGGTAAAAAAATAAAACTGTCCAACACGCCTACATTTAGCTTTCAGGGGAGGAACGTTAAAAGTTGTTTTCTTTCGCCTGCTAAATCCTGTACATGTTCACAATAACTTACCGTAGTGACATGTATCGTATTGTAATAATATAAACTGTTATAGTGTGATGAACTATTAAGGCTTTGATCCCCCCCAGGCCGAACCTGCAGCTGATCGAGGGCGATGCCAGCCAGCTATCGGGGATGATCACCTTCACCTGCAGCCTGGCCGAGAACGTCAGCCGCAAGGTCCGCCAGCTGGACCTGGCCAAGGTAGCCCCGCACACACTGACGCACACACACACACACACACAGTGTTGGGAAGGTTACTTTTAAAATGTATCCAGTTACAGAATACAGAATACATACCCAAAATGTAATATGTAACGTATTCCGTTTCATCACTCAATCTGAGTATTGTATTCTGAATACTTGGATTACTTTTGAATTGCATTTTATAAGTGTAGGAATGCGGCATCAAATCCTGCTTACTAAACAGGCCTATTCTGTTGTGTTCTTCTGTTCAATCTGGCTGAATGTGTTAGGCCCAAGTCACTATTTAATTTAATTTGCTGTAGTTGAATAAAGCCTATAAGGGTATGTTCATGCGAAAGATATTGGCCATTCCATCTAACATTTTTTTCACTGAGCTTAGTGCATAGGTGTTGCCTATAAAATCGCAGAGAGAGAGAGAGAGAGAGAGAGAGAGAGAGAGAGAGAGAGAGAGAGAGAGAGAGAGAGAGAGAGAGAGAGAGAGAGAGAGAGAGAGAGAGAGAGAGAGAGAGAGAGAGAGAGAGAGAGAGAGAGAGAGAGAGAGAGCATTTGTCAATCATCTGCATTTGTGTGTTTTCCAGCATACGTTTTTATGTGTCTGTCCAAATTCCCAGACGATCCGACAATTTGCTGCTAGTATTGGAGTTACCGTTACTCAAACAATATTTCCCATAATGCGCGCGGCTGAGCGGGTGCCTGTTACGTCCAAAGAGGCATGCTTTGTAGAACTGGATCGGACCGAGGTGCGTTCGCTTTCACATCACAAGCCAACCGTACCAGGGTTCGTTTGGAAGCGAACCGAGACCAGCTGTTCAGGGAGGTCTCGGTCGGCTGATTTGGTTCACATCGAAGTGAGGTGGTTGCATTTACACCCACGCAAACGTACCGAACCAAGGGGACCAAACTCGTTTAGTGTGCACTAAATGCTGTTGGTGTGAAAGCACGAATAAACTGTTGAAACAGAAGTATCGTCATGTAATCCATTGATTTCAACAATGTAACTGTATTCTAAATACCAACTATTTAAATTGTAACTGTAACGGAATACAGTTAGCTATAATTTGTGTTCTGAATACATAGCGCCGGTACATTTATTCCGTTACTCCCCAACACTGCACACCCATAATAATAATAGTAATAATACATTATATTTGCATTGCAGCTTATATTTCAGGAATCTGAAAGTGCTACAGAGAAGTAAAAAAAAATCGATGAGAATAAATGCAATATAACGGTTATTAAGAATAATCAATAAATGGTTAAAAGGAGAACCTATAAACGACAATTTAGCAAAATGCTTTTTTAAAAATATACGTTTTTAAGTTGAGCAAAAACAGCTGTAGTTTGTGGGGCCCTCAGGTGGTCAGGGACGGCGTTCCACAGTCTACATGCCCACGCATTCCCATAAACCACCAGGGTACTGATACTGGTACTGGTACTGGTTCCCAGCCCTAGAGTGTAAACCAACATGCAGGCTGTGTCACCGTAATAAGGTGGTCCTCTATAAGGTGGTCCTCTATAAGGTGGCTGACCCTCTATAAGGTGGTCCTCTATAAGGTGGTCCTCTATAAGGTGGTCCTCTATAAGGTGGTCCTCTATAAGTTGGTCCTCTATAAGGTGACCCTCTATAAGGTGACCCTCTATAAGGTGTTCCTCTATAAGCTGACCCTCTATAAGGTGATCCTCTATAAGGTGGGCCTCTATAAGATGACCCTCTATAAGGTGGTCCTCTATAAGGTGACCCTCCTATAAGGTGGTCCTCTATAAGGTGACCCTCTATAAGGTGGTCCTCTATAAGGTGACTGACCCTCTATAAGGTGGTCCTCTATAAGGTGATCCTCTATAAGGTGGTCCTCTATAAGGTGACCCTCTATAAGGTGGTCCTCTATAAGGTGACCCTCTATAAGGTGGGCCTCTATAAGGTGGGCCTCTATAAGGTGGGCCTCTATAAGGTGACCCTCTATAAGGTGGTACTCTATAAGGTGACCCTCCTATAAGGTGGTCCTCTATAAGGTGACCCTCTATAAGGTGACCCTCTATAAGGTGGTCCTCTATAAGTTGGTCCTCTATAAGGTGACTCTCTATAAGGTGACCCTCTATAAGGTGGTCCTCTATAAGGTGACCCTCTATAAGGTGGGCCTCTATAAGGTGACCCTCTATAAGGTGGTCCTCTATAAGGTGGTCCTCTATAAGGTGACTGACCCTCTATAAGGTGGTCCTCTATAAGGTGATCCTCTATAAGGTGGTCCTCTATAAGGTGACCCTCTATAAGGTGGGCCTCTATAAGGTGGTCCTCTATAAGGTGGTCCTCTATAAGGTGGGCCTCTATAAGGTGGTCCCCTATAAGGTGGTCTTCTATAAGGTGGTCCTCTATAAGGTGGTCCTCTATAAGGTGACCCTCTATAAGGTGGTCCTCGATAAGCTGACCCTCTATAAGGTGGTCCTTTATAAGGTGACCCTCTATAAGGTGGTCCTCTATAAGGTGACCTCTATAAGGTGGTCCTCTATAAGGTGGTCCCCTATAAGCTGGTCCTCTATAAGGTTACCAACATGCTGCGTCCCCGTGCAGACGCGTCTCTATAAGGTGATCCAGCGCGCCGATGACATCCTGGACCTGAAGTTCTGCATGGACGGTGTTCAGACCTCACTGCACAACGAGGACTACGAGCAGGCGGCCGCACACATCCACCGCTACCTGTCCCTGGACCAATCGGTGATCGAGCTCAGCCGCCAGGGGGAGGAGGGTGAGTCCTAGTTCAGACCAGTATCCTGTTACATTTACCCTTAAAGGGTGTGAATCTCTTTAGTTTTAGGTCATAATAAGTCAATGCCCCTGATCCTTTCCAATGTGGTTTGCGTTCCCTGATATTGCTACTGGGATTAATAACATATATCATCTTATTCGGCTGGCCGGCTGCGTCTTCCATAACCATTTGAGGTTGTTGAGGTCGGAGCGAACTCCAGAATTATGGCCGCTGTGGTGATGAGGCTCACTGTAGCTCTCAGAGACCCCTGCTCCCAGCCAGGTGGGAGTCAGGAGGAGGTGGGAGAACAAGTCTTATCCCTAGTGTTGTTCCTCCACACCGGAATGACTCTGTGATGGGGTGTAGGTCACCAGCTCTGGAAACATTATCCTTGTGAATAAAGACAACATTGGAAAGTATTGTGATGCCACTGACATTGACATCCACTTGCATCCTAAATAGCCTTTTTTAAAGATTGTATTCCACTTTGACAAGCCCAATAACAAAGAGAGTCTTACTTTGAGGCAGACTTGACATTGGGACCCTATAGAGCTCCATAGCTCCCGTCCCGTGACGATGTTGCTGACCCCTCCTCCCCCCAGGCAGCTCGGTGGACGCCAGCCTGGTGCTGCTGCAGGAGGCGGAGCAGAAGCTGAAGGTGATCGTGGCCGAGCGTCTGGACGCGGCCGTAGTGGCCGTGGACCTTGTGCAGGTGGAGCGCTTCTTCAAGATCTTCCCCCTGCTGGGCCTCCATCAGCAGGGCCTGGCCCGCTTCGGCCAGTACCTCTGCAGCCAGGTCAGCCCCCCACACACACACTAGACCCTCTGCAGCCAGGTCAGCCCCTCCACCCACCAACCCAGGCTTCATCTCCAGCAGCCTCTTACCTCCAGAGCTGGAAGTCAAAGACGTTTTGGTAGACAAACGTCAAGAAGGTATCTTAGAAGTCAAAGTCAAATGTTGAACATAAAAGTAACATTTAATGAAGCATCAAATACTATTCCAGTAGTTAACAGTTAAGCCTCTCTGTTGTATTTTGTGTTTTGAAGCCTTTCCCCTGAGCTGGGTTGGGGCCGGTGCTACCGGTGGGTTCCTGGCCCTCATTCCCGACCCATAGAACCATTCAGTTCATTTGTTAGTGATTGAGAAATACTCTGGAGGAGAGTTTAGTGCATTAACCAAGGTCCCTGTGAAACGAGGCCTCTGCCAGATGATGACTGTAGCATTGGTTCTCTGCCTCATGCTCTGCCTCTGGTCCCCACGCTGACATCCTGCATCTTGAACCTGTGGACAGCTGGCCTCCAAAGCAGAGGAGAACCTGCTGCTGGCGACGGGGGCAGACGTCCATGAGAAGAGGGCCCCGTTGGTCTTTGCTGACACTCTGACTCTGCTGCTAGAAGGTTAGATCACCAGCAGGACCGGCTGGTTATAGTTCAACCTCGTATTGAGGGTCCGTCTGCACATGCTCAGACCGCTCTCTCTCCACTAGTCCCCTCTGAATAGAGAACATGCATGCTACTCATATTGACTTTAGTTAAGGAGCATGTTAATGTTACTTGATGAGCAATATATATCATGTTATGAAGTACGCTAGATAGTATAATCTAGCAAGCTAAATGTGTAAATGTGTCAAATTAAGTCAGTTCAAGAGCCCACACAGTCATCCGTCCTCATACGATGGTTCCTGTCTGCCAGGCATCGCCCGTGTGGTGGAGACCCACCAGCCCATCGTGGAGACGTACTACGGGCCGGGCCACCTCTACACGCTCATCATCCACCTGCAGCAGGAGTGCGACCGGCAGGCCCAGAAGATCGTCGACAAGTTCATCCAGCAGAGGGACTACCACAACAAGGTGAGTCACACCTAGAGACTACCACAATAGACCTAGGTAGAGACTACCACAATAGACCTAGGTAGAGACTACCACAGTAGTCCTAGGTAGAGACTACCACAATAGACCTAGGTAGAGACTACCACAGTAGTCCTAGGTAGAGACTACCACAGTAGACCTAGGTAGAGACTACCACAATAGACCTAGGTAGAGCCTACCACAATAGACCTAGGTAGAGACTACCACAATAGACCTAGGTAGAGACCACCACAATAGACCTAGGTAGAGACCACCACAATAGACCTAGGTAGAGACTACCACAGTAGACCTAGCTATAGACTACCACAGTAGTCCTAGGTAGAGACTAGGTAGAGACCACAGCAAGGTGAGTCACACCTAGAGAGAGGCTTTCAGACCTAGGTGAGTCCTGCTCCCCACAGACCGAGGCAGAGTCTTTGAGCAGGTGTCCTTTGAATAAAGACGATTCTCTCGACACTGATCTGATGGGCCACTCCTGAGGTCTTCAGGTCTGTGCCGCCCTCATCAGCAGGGAGCAGGGAGGGACTGAGGTAGGAGGGGTGAGGGTGTGGATAAGGGTTAGGGCTAGATTATGGTGATGTGTTCCAGTCTCCACTGAGTGCTCTGACCTTGTTGTGTTCTCGTAGTTCCAGGTCGTCCAGAACAGCATGATGAAGAGTCCGCTGCCGACGGAGAGGATCGAGCCCAGGTACCTCACTCCGCCTCACTCCACCTCACTCCACGCTCACCCCAAGGCCTCCTGGCTGCCCGCCCGGCTATAGCCCATCAGCCAATAGGCTTCCTCACTTGTGTGCGTGCGTGCGTGCGTGCGTGCGTGCGTGCGTGCGTGCGTGCGTGTGTGCGTGTGTGCGTGTGTGCGTGTGTGCGTGTGTGCGTGTGTGTGTGTGTGTGTGTGTGTGTGTGTGTGTGTGTGTGTGTGTGTGTGTGTGTGTGTGCAGGGAGCTGGACCCGGTGCTGATGGAGGTGACCCTGATGAACGCCCGCTCGGAGCTCTACCTGCGCTTCCTGCGGCGCCGTCTGATGGCGGACCTGGAGGTCGGCGACGCCCAGAGCACCACACAGGGTGGGTCTCAAGCACAGGGGTCACAGGGTCACAGGGTCAAAAGACCGGAGACTCTCTAACATAACCTCGACATTTCTGTAGTCATATCATAGCAAGTCTATAGTTACAAGAATGTTACTATCCACACTCGCTCACACTAAAACCCTCCCACTTGCCATAATCCCCTCCCACTCATCCTGAACCCCTCCTAATAATCCTAAACCCCTCCCAGACACCAAAGATCCCTCCCACACACCAAAGACCCCTCCCATTCACCAACGACCCCTCCCATTCACCAACGACCCCTCCCATTCACCAACGACCCCGCCAACTCACCAAAGAGCTCTCCCACTCATATTAAACCCCTCCCATTCACCAAAGACCTCCTTGCGGTTCTCCGCAGAGCCTCAGTAGATCTTTAAGGTCCTCCTGTTCTCCACAGAGCACCAGTAGATCTTTAAGGCCCTCCTGTTCTCCACAGAGCACCAGTAGATCTTTAAGGCCCTCCTGTTCTCCACAGAGCACCAGTAGATCTTTAAGGTCCTCCTGTTCTCCACAGAGCACCAGTAGATCTTTAAGGCCCTCCTGTTCTCCACAGAGCACCAGTAGATCTTTAAGGCCCTCCTGTTCTCCACAGAGCACCAGTAGATCTTTAAGGTCCTCCTGTTCTCCACAGAGCACCAGTAGATCTTTAAGGTCCTCCTGTTCTCCACAGAGCACCAGTAGATCTTTAAGGTCCTCCTGTTCTCCACAGAGCACCAGTAGATCTTTAAGGTCCTCTTGTGTGGTTCCTCTCAGAGCACCAGCAGAACGTGGAGAAGCTGCTAAAGCACTGCCTGCTGAGCACCACCATGCAGGAGCTGATTGGCTACTACATCCCCATGGAGGAGTACTACATGAGGGAGTCGGTGAACAAGGTGAGGGGGCGGGACTCTATGGGGAGGGGCGGGACTCTGAGGGGGTGGGGGCAGGACTCTGAGGGAGGGGCGGGATACTGAGAGGGTTTGGCGGAACACTGAGGGAGGGGGGGGCAGGACACTGAGGGGGGGGGAAGGGACACCGGTGCTAGAGGGGTCCCCTACAGTGGCGTGTTGATTTAACACTGGAAGGTGAGTGATGCTGACGGACATTTGGGGGCAGCAGATCATCTCCAGGTCGCTGCTCCCCACCTGCTGAGCTGGAGAACGTTCTCATAAAGATGTAGCGTGGAGATTAAGGTTACTAATGTTGTAGCCACCATATAATTAATAATCATTGTATTGATTTTAAATGTATTATGCTAACGTATGAGGTATCTGTGAAGTAGCCATTTTAAGAATAGAGTTAAGGATGTATGAAGCTCTTCAGATCAACTGAAATTAATCAAAGACGAGTACAGGTTAGCTGACCACTGCTGGTCTCCATTAGCCGAGTGCTAATGGTCAGGAGGAGCTGGGAGGCTGCTGAGAAGGCAGGAATGGGAGAAGACGTCTTCACATTCAAAGTTTCATGAATTCATGTTAATTGGGAGGAAAATGGCCACAACTGGACAATGGAAAGGAGGCATGATCCTAAAACCTCCTGGCTCCTAACGATGACTCCTGGTTCCAAACGATGACTCCTGGTTCCTAACGATGAGCCCTCCTACTCCTAGTCCCTAACGTTGACCCCTCCTGGTCCCTAACGATAACCCCCCCTAGTCCCTTATGATGCCCCCTCCCGGTCCCTAACGATGACCCCTCCTGTCCTTAACGATGACCCCTCATGGTTCCTAACGATGACTCCTTCTTCCTAACGATGTCTTCTGGTTCCTAACGATGACCCCTGTCTTCAGGCCGTTGCCATGGACTCGTACGAGAAGGGCCAGCTGACGTCCAGCATGGCGGACGACTGCTTCTACATCGTGAAGAAGTGCATCAGCCGCGCGCTGTCCAGCTCCAACATCGACTGCCTGTGCGCCATGATCAACCACTCCACCTCGGCGCTGGAGTCCGACTTCAGGTACCGCTGGAAGCATTCACGCTGTTCCACCATACGCTCTATTGATCCAGACTCACACATACCCTTCTGTGTGTGTGTGTGCGTCTGTTTCTGCCTCTGTGCCTGTGTGTGTGTGTGTGTGTGTGTCTCTGTTGCTGTGTGACCCTGTGTGTGTGTGTGTGTGTGTGTGTGTGTGTGTGTGTGTGTGTGTGTGTGTGTGTGTGTGTGTGTGTGTGTGTCTCTGTTTGTCTGTGTGTGTGTGTGTGTGCCTCTGTGTGTTTCTGCTTGTGTGTGTGTGTGTGTGTGTGTGTGTGTGTGTGTGGGCCTCTGTGTGTCTCTCTCTGTGTGTGTCTCTCTGTGTGTTTGTGCCTGTTTGTTTGTTTGTGTGTGTGTGTGTGTGTCTCTCTCTCTGTGTGGGTGTCCCAGGGAGGTGCTGTATAATAAGCTGAGGCAGGGCTACCCCGCCACCACGCTGCAGGACTTCCAGCGCGGCGTGAGCAGCGCTGTGAGCCTGATGCAGAGCAGCCTGCAGCAGGGCAAGTTCAACGCGCTCGGCATCGAGAGCACCGAGAACGCCAAGGCGGCCTTCCTGGTAGGAGGGTGTACAGTACACACACACACACACGCACACACGCACACACGCGCACAGCCACACGCACAACCACACACACAGACACAGAGAGACACACAAGCGCACAGGCACGGACGCAAGTGTTCCGGCCGTATGATTGGTTATTATGCGGTTCGGATCCAAACAGATTTCCCATCAGTCAGTGTTTCCCACAGAAATTTTGGAGACTATGGGGGGGGGGGGGGGGGCATTCAACCGGACATGCACGGTGGTTTGCCTACTAATAGTAAACTAACACTAACAAAGAACTAATTCCTTGGTATTGATTATGGACTTTGTATTTGTTGAGTTGTGGTGCACTATTGTTGCAGCTCACGTTGCATTCAGATGAAATAATAAATGATGGAATTATCTTTAGCCGTTCTTGGCGTATATTTCTGCAGATATACATTCTACACAACAGATGGCCAATCTTCTTTTTTCAGTGTACGCCTATTTAAACACAATGGCGTGGCCTAAATGTCACCTTCTCAATCGTTTCATAGGCTATACATTTGTATAAACCCCCTGTTTACACAATGGGAAAACACATGTTTTCATACGTTTTGCCCTTTCATTTAGGCTACACGAAAACTGAGTTTTTATCATGGGAAACGATAATTTATAAAAACTCCAAAACTCAGTTTTTATGTTTGCGTGTGCACTAGGTCAAACGGAGTTCTATGTTCTCAAACAGTATGCATCTAAAAATGCATCCCCTCTGTGAGCATCGTATGTTTACAGTTAGTTAACTTACTGATCATGGATGCTGTTAAGGTAGTGCTCATACGTTAATGCAAAATTCCGAATGTCGCGCTCTCTCTATTTTTTAGACAACTCAAGACCCTCTGCAACGTAAGCACACGCACGCTAAACTGATTGGCTTTCATCACGATTCGCCAGACTCTCATTTAAATAAAGTTCAAGGATTGCCAACTTGGATTCGGCTGCAGAAGGCTATTCGGCACAGTCGCAGGCAGACAGCCGAACTTCGTGCTCTCATGCAATCCCAATGAGAGCGACACGAACTTAGTCTGAGCAAAAAAAAAAAAAAAAAACAACTTCATGTGCACGCAGAGACTATGGCGGCCGAAATTAGACTATGGCGGGGCGCCATGGTCTCGTCAATGTGTGGGAAACACTGCATCAGTAATAAGTCATCATGATGAACGATGTGGTAGAACTGACATTTCTATCGTGTTCGAACCCTTCAATGAATTACCATCAGTTGTGAAGAGAAAATAGGATTATTTATAATACTATTCACTATCTATTATAGTCGTTGAACATGGTCTTGATCCAGAGCAGTTAACAGGTTATGGTTCATGATGATGGTGTACTGCTGTCATGTACTCCAGCGTGACATTTCTCATCCTTTATGCCACGTGACTTTTGACATTTATTAGTTATTTATCTGCGCATCAATACTGCTGACCTTCATCCCTAAAGTCTGTCGCCAGCTGTCTCCTCTTAGTCGCTCGCTGTACCTTCTCCAGCTCTTCCTCTCCCTACGGACGGTGTCTACCTACTCGGTGTTAAGTGAATGTCAGATTCCCTCGGGAGGATCGCCGCGTTACGGCGCGCTGACCTACTCTCTGACGGCTCTCTGCTGCCCCCCAGGTGACGCTGAACAACTCGGAGGTTTGCAGCGAGAACATCACCACGCTGAAGAGGAACCTGGAGGTAGGGAGAGCGGGAATATCTGCTCAGCGTGCCACACAGACGGCCTCCCCTCAGACTCTGAACATTTGTTTTCTCATTTCCTCCGCAGAACGACTGCTCCAAGTTGTTCATGCAAGGACCCGCCTCGGGCGACCACGCCAAGATTGACAGCTGCCTGTCGGATCTTGTCAACACATCCAGCAAGTTCAAGGACCTCCTGCAGGTCTGAGCCCGCCCACGAATCACAAGCCCCGCCTCCATCTGACACATAGTTCATGTGTTCATGTTCATGTCCTCATGTTCCTGTTCATGTGTTCATGTCATGTTCATCTCTTCATGTTCATGTGCTCATGTCGTGTTCATAAGATAAGATAAGATAAGACTTTATTGTCATTGTACAGTCACCTATACAACGAAATTGGGAGTGCCAACTGAAGGTGCATTACACATACAAAATAAATAAACAAATAAATAAATAAACAAGCAGTTTAAGTTAAAAATTGTAAAAAACAAAAATAAGACAGAAATAAGAAAAACATTTGGTACAAGACAAGGAAAGGTGATGTCAGAATAAATAAACATAAAGGCCGTAAGCATATTGCACTATATAGAAAGTGAGGAATCTGTGTTTCAAGTTTTATGAGTGTTAAGTGTCCTGATTGCCCAAGGAAAGAAGCTTTTGTTCAGTCTGTTGGTTCTGCACTTCAGGCTCCTGTACCTCCTACCAGAGGGCAGTAGGCTGAGCAGGTGGTCATGTGCTCTGATGAGGCGTTGCGGGTGAAAGGAACACTATTGTCATAGCTCACCTCACTTTAGCTTCTGACGTTTTATGAACAGCCTTATCAACGGCTGTTTAACCAAAGGTTCGGTAGAGAGTACATGGAGATCTTAGAAGAACTATTGATAATAATAGTTAATTAATTCATATTAATCGTCCCTATTAATATTAAGAGCACAGGACTGAGTTTGTTTTGTTGATGTTGATCTACTGTCTGTTCCCAGGAGGGCCTCACAGAGCTGAACAGCACGGCCATAAAGCCCCAAGTGAAGCCCTGGATCAACGCTTTCCTCTCCATCTCTCATAACATCGAGGAGGCAAGATGGCCGCCATGCTGGTGCTTTGGCTGCAGGACAAAATCCCTGCTGAGCATCACCTCAGACAGGCTCCATGAGCTGACTGCCCTGGTCTCTCTGTGTTCTCCTGACCAACCAGGGTCTGAGTCTGTGGGAAAGTCTAAAAACGTGGAACTAACAAATAGTGTGTGTGTGTGTGTGTGTGTGTGTGTGTGTGTGTGTGTGTGTGTGCGTGTGCGTGCGTCCCCAGGAGGAGTTTAATGAGTACGAGGCCAACGACCCGTGGGTCCAGCAGCTCATCGTGAGTCTGGAGCAGGTGATGGCAGAGTTCAAGGTACAGCAGAACATCTGAGCGTTACGAAAGGCCGTGTGCATCCGGGCTGTACATTATCTGCCTTAATTCATGGCTGCTTACTAAAGATGCAGGATTGGACTGAAAATATTCTATTGCTCATAAGATTGATAGATTCTGCGTTTGGAACATTGAACAATCAGGATGCAGTGTCCACCCTCTGACCTGTCCACTCTCTCCCCGTCCCCAGACCGGCCTCACCCCGGCCTCCTATGACACCCTCACCAGCCTCATGACCAGCCTGGTCGCCATGGAGATGGAGAAGACGGTCCTGAAGTGCACCTTCAGCCGGGTGAGAGGGTGAGGGGTGTGGGGAGTGAGAGGGTGAAGGGGATGAGAGGGTGTGGGGGTTGAGAGGCAGGGTGTGGGTGTAGAGTGAGAGAGAGGAGAGTGATAGGGTGAGAGGGTCTGGGGAGTGTGAGGGGGTGTTGGGAGTTAGAGGGTGAGGGGAGTTAGAGGGTGAGGGGAGTGAGAGGGTGAGGGGAGGGAGTTGGGAGTGAGAGGGAGAGGGGAGTGAGAGGGTGTTGGAGGGTGAGGGGAATGAGAGGGTGAGGGGAGTGAGAGGGTGAGGGGAGGGAGAGGGGAGTGAGAGGGAGAGGGGAGTGAGAGGGTGAGGGGAGGGAGAGGGGAGTGGAGGGAGAGGGGAGTGAGAGGGTGTTGGAGTGAGAGGCTGTGAGGAGTGAGCGCACGCGCACTGGGCCACAGGGGGGCGCTGTGCTGCCCCTGCCAGGCGTTACATCACTGACACAGATGTGGTGAACAGACCCGCCCTGAACCATGATTTATTTATGACTCCAGAAAGGGCAACAGAAAAAGGTTTCCGCACAATGGCATCTATCTATATTTTAAGTAGAGCAGCGGCAGAAACCAGTCACCGCCCAGATGGAAGATCTGCAGACGGGAAGAACGGCCTCCCCAGCCCCCCCCCCCCCCCCCTCCTCAGCGTCCTCAGACCCCCAAGCCTCTATCAGCCTCCCTCCCTCCCCCAGCCTCCCTCAGCCTCCCTCCCTCCCTCAGCCTCACTCAGCCTCCCTCAGCCTCCCCCAGCCTCGCTCCCTCCCCCTCCCTCCCTCTCCTCAGTCTCCCCAAGCCTCCCCCAGCCTCCCTCCCTCCCCTCAGCCTCCCTCAGCCTCCCTCCCTCCCCCAGCCTCCCTCCCTCCCCCAGCCTCCCTCAACCTCCCTCCCTTCCCCAGCCTCCCTCCCTCAGCCTCCCTCCCTCCCCCAGCCTCCCTCAGCCTCCCTCAGCCTCCCATAGCCTCCCTCAGCCTCCCTCCCTCCCTCCCTCCCTCAGCCTCCCACAGCCTCCCATAGCCTCCCCTCAGCCTCCCCCAGCCTCCCTCAGCCTCCCTCAGCCTCCCCCAGCCTCCCTCAGCCTCCCTCCCTCCCTCCCTCCCTCCCTCAGCCTCCCTCCCTCCCCCTGATGCTATTTGTGATCTAGTCACTGAGTGTTTAGATTTGTTCAGACGAGGCTGATAGTGACGCAGCCCACAGCTGTAGGGCAGGCCCCCCCAGGAGAACACCCCCTACACACCCACCCCCCCCCCCCCCCCCCCCCCCCCCCCCACACACACACACACACACACACACACACACACACACACACACACACACACACACACACGTGACCCATGCTAACGGCTGGCCGGTTGGAACAGAGGTATCCGAGGTGACGGAGGTGACGGAGGTACTGCGTGGGTAGGATTCCTCCGGTTCTCCCTCAGTGAGCACGCCCCCCCTTCCCCCCCCCCTGGTATCTAACCACTTCCTCTCTCCCGTGACGCTGGTTCCTTGTGGTGCAGCAGAAATAGATTTTAATTGTGTAGCGTCTGTGGCGGCCATGTTGGATGGGTCCATCACGGCCGACTGAAGCTGAGAAGCGCGACACCGCCCCGCGGCCGACCGCACCCCGCTGACCCGGTTCTGTTCCCGCTACCGCAGCTCGGGGGGCTGCAGTTTGACAAGGAGCTGCGCTCGCTGGTGGCGTACCTGACCACCGTCACCACCTGGACCATCCGCGACAAGTTCGCCCGCCTCACACAGATGGCCACCGTCCTCAACCTGGAGAGGGTAACGCCCCCAACCCCCTCTTCACCTGCCCCCACCCCCCCACACCCCACCCCACTAAGGGTCAGGGTTAGGGTTGGGGGGGAGGGGGGTGACTCTGTGGTGTGTTGCAGGTCACGGAGATCCTGGACTACTGGGGGCCCAACTCGGGGCCCCTGACCTGGCGCCTGACCCCCGCCGAGGTGCGGCAGGTCCTTGCACTCCGCATCGACTTCCGCAGCGAAGACATAAAGCGGCTCCGCCTGTAGGGGGGGGGATGGGGGGGACCTGTGTGTGAGACCAAGACCAGGATGCGGTCTTGGACCGGGACCAAGACCGGTCTGGAACCCGGACGAGGCCCGAGACCAAGTCGTGGTCTGGGACCAGGACGCAGCCCGAGACAAGGACCGGGACGCAGTCTGGGACCGGGACCAGGATCATGGATCGGGTCGCCGTCCATCGTGCGGCAGCGGGCTGCTGAGGCTCTGCTGGGACTGAACTCGTAGATCCATTCTTTACTTGTGTCCTTCCAGACCAGTTCTTGTGTACATATGTTATCAGGGTGGGGGGTGGGACTGTGATTAGTCTTGAGGAAGGAGAACATTTTCCCTGGCGTTAAACACCTCAGCCTTCCTGTGAGCACCGCTGAGTCGGAGTGGATCTGGGCTCCGGCCCGGGGGGCATCGGTGCGTTTCAGGGGAATATGAAATGTAAAAGAATCTGGCAAATGTTTAATTTCATGATATCGTCGATCTGGGAGTTGAGTTTTTTTATATCTGTAAGTAAGACTGCGCTAGATGTGTCAGGCAGCGCGTAATGAACACACTCCATTAGAGGACAGAAGCGGGTCAGACGACTGATCCAACGTTCAACACATGAATAGCTTCTTGTCTGCGCTGATGGGACACTTTTAACCTAATAAATTGAGAGGCTGTACAATGCTGTTGATCTCTGCTGTGCTACATTCTGCAAAGTGCTGTCCTATCAGCGCGGAGGCCGCCACAAAGCCTTTGTATTGCGGCCACATCGGAGTCACTGAGTACAGCGCATTATGCACAAGGTAATGAACCATTAAAAGAGGGCCACTCTAATAACGTCGCCTCATCTCCACAGCTAACCTTAATCTGTAAACGGGTCTGCTGAGGAGACAGAGTGATAGTACACTGCTCTGTGTGTGTGTTTGTGTGTGGTGCACGTGGATTAAAGACGCGGCAGACATTGGGAATAGTTAGGAAAAGTGTGGCTTTAATGTAAACACAACATTCGATTGGCTCAGCACAAACATTCCACATGAGAGCAACCAATAAAACTACGGAGTAGGATGGGATGCAGCACAAAAACATTCACAGTAAAAAAAAAATCTGGTATAATCATAATATATATATACAGTACGGTGTTTCAAGGTGAGAATGGAAAGAGCATATGAGGAGTGATATGTGATAGATAAAGAGTATACAGGGAAAGGAGGATGGAGGATGGATATCAGGAGTGGAGAGATGGAGAGCTGTACTTCCTCTTCTCAGCTGACAGACCCACAGACCGGGGGGCGGTGGTGCACTGTGTCTGTGAAGGGGCAGGGCTAAACGCCTAGCTCACTGGAGAGGGGGCGGGGCTAAACGCCTAGCTCACTGGGGAGGGGGCGGGGCTAAACGCCTAGCTCACTGGAGAGGGGGCGGGGCTAAACGCCTAGCTCACTGGATAGGGGGGGGGGGGCTTAACGCCTAGCTCAGTGGAGAGGAGGCTGGGCTAAACGCCTAGCTCACTGGAGAGGGGGCGGGGTTAGACGCCTAGCTCACTGGAGAGGGGGCGGGGTTAGACGCCTAGCTCACTGGAGAGGGGGCGGGGTTAGACGCCTAGCTCACTTGGGAGGGGGCGGGGGTAAACCCCCAGGAGAGGGGGGGCGTGTCAAGGCGCCATCCCGGTAGAGTTCTACGTCTATCAGAGTGGGGGCTGCAGGCGGTCGCGGTGGCGGAGCCCTCCGACTCGTTCACAGGTTACTGCCCCCCCTCGAGTGACGGGGGGATGAGGGCATGTTCTAAGGAGGTGGGAGGGTGCATGCAGGGCATGAGGTCTAAATAACTCATCCGATGATATTAAAATGCAAGGTGTTGCTTCAATGACATTAGGTGATTCGACACTAGTGACCCATGATGGCTTCTCCTTGTCATTCTCAGAAGGTTGGCACTGATATGACATCCCCCCCCCCACCTATCATTGGCTGATCAGAGGCATTCTATCCACTGCAGGGGGCCCAATATAAAAAGAGCCGGCGCCACTTTAACAGAGCCATCCTCATCTCCTTTATGTGTTTGAAGAGAAAGAAAGAGTGAGAAAGACAAACGGAGGTTCCTGCAGGCTACTGGCATTAAGCAGTCATGTGCGACCAGAAGAAAGGGGAGCTTTGTCCCAGTGAGCGCTAAAGAGCTCTGTTCATCTCCAGCATGACCCCCAGCCACCGGTACAGTTCCCCCCCTACACCACCACCACCACCTATATATATATAGAAGTAGAGCATCTGTGGCCGGGCGGCACCAGGGGTTATTCAGCAGGACAGCGGCTCTCTCGGCCTCGCTGATCAAATGTAAAGGACGACCACTATCTTTTTTTTTTGTGTTTTTTTAAGGAAATGTTAAAAGAGTACATTGTGCATTCCGTGCATCGGATTTCTAGGTTTTGCAAAAAACAAGGCAAGGCTGCTCATAGCCCCTAGTGCCGCGGTTCTCATCTTCATAATTGCTGGTACAATCAAGAAAAAACAATTAAACATTTATTTTGTGAAAACACATTTTTTTTTAAAACACACCCAGGGTTTGTATAGTGAACTCAAAACAGAGAAGATGGGAGAGGAACCAAACATGGCAATAATTCAGTGTGGTGTCTGACGGCAGCTCTTTGGGTCCGTGTGGACGTGTCGATTTACATACAGTATTTTTGTGTTTTAGTATCATCAAAATTATCATTATTAACACCTCATACTCCCCATGGCAGCCGGCGGCCCGGCCTCAGTATAAGCCACACCCCCTCAGGTTGTTTGCGATAATGATGTCGGTGACCGCGTCGAACACTACCTGGATGTTCCCAGTGTCGGTGGCACAGGTCAGGTGGCAGTAGATCTCCTTGTTCGGGGAGCGGTTCTTACTCTCAAACTGAACCTGGATGTAGGCTGTGGCGTCGTCGTAGGTGTTAGCACCTGGGTGGGGGGGGGGGGAAGACACACGTCAGTACGCCGCCATCAGCAAGTCTGGGGGGGGGGGGGGTTAGGGGGGCGGGGGGAGACCTACCTATGTATTCAGGGAAGCAGATACTCAAAGGGGACTTCTTGATCTTCTCAGCGAACAGATCCTTCTTGTTGAGGAAGAGGATGATGGAGGTGTCGATGAAGAACTTGTTGTTGCAGATGGAGTCGAACAGCATGAGGGACTCGTGCATGCGGTTCTGTGGGGGGAGAAAGGGGGTTAGATTAGTGTTAACGACTCGAGCACTGGAGGGAGTAGAGGAGATGTGCAGCGATGCTCTGATGCTCCACTCACCGTTGTCTCGTCTTCGTGGAGCACCTGGTCGTAGCCACTCAGGGCCACACAGAAGATGATGGCGGTGACGTCCTCAAAGCAGTGGATCCACTTCTTCCTCTCGGACCGCTGACCTCCGACGTCAAACAGCCTGGTGGACAGAGAGCAGACATCTGTCAACCTCTGAGTTCTGACCCGTAGGGGCCGTGACGGGCGGCCATGCAGGCCCCAGGGGGCCACGGGCCCCAGGGGCCCAGGGCTGGGGACCAGGTACCTGAAGTGAAGGTTCTTGAAGGTGAAATGGGTCTCGACGATCCCGGTGGTCTTCACCCTGGTCCTGAGGATGTCCTGCTCTGTGGGCTGGTAGTCGGAGGCTCCGATGCGGTCTAAACTGTCCAGGTAGCTGAGGGGGGGGAGGGGGAGGGATGATGGGGTGTTTCCTCCGCAGCACACAGTTCCTCGTTCTAATGGTGTTTCCATCTCCCTGGATGTAAGTGTTTATCCCGGGTCATGTTCGTACAGCTACTGTTGTTGTTATGTGGCCCGCTGGCTTATGAGGATCGCTTCACCGCCTAGCTCAACTGGCATGGAAATAACGCCGCTGGGGGTTCGATTCCCACGGGGAACGGCCACGGTACAAATATCAGAGTGCACTCACACTATTCACACGCATTAGCCTACCAAACGGCCACTATAGCAGCTAGTGCATCGCATTGTCATGTACCATGTGAGTGCTCCCTATTGTCCCTGTCAGCCATCACCCCCATGTTAATTTACTCATTATTGTCCATGTCAGTCCTTATGTTAATATACTCCCTATTGTCCCTGTCATGTTAATATACTCACTATTGCCCCTGTCAGTCCTTATGTTAATATACTCACTACTGTCCCTGTCATGTTAATATACTCACTATTGACCCTTTCTTAATGTCAGCCATCACCCCATGTAGTAATAGTGAGTATATAAACTCACTATTTTCCCTGTCATGTTAATAGACTCACTATTGTCCCTGTCATGTCAATAGACTCACTATTGTCCCTGTCATGTTAATAGACTCACTATTGTCCCTGTCATGTTAATAGACTCACTATTGTCCCTGTCATGTTAATGCATTCATTACTGTCCCTGTCATGTTAATGTACTCACTAGTCCCTGTCATGTTAATATACCTACTACTGTCCCTGTCATGTTAGTATACTCACTGCTGTCATGTTAATTCACTCACTTTTGTCCTTGTCATGTTAATGTGCTCACAGCTGTCATGGTAATGTACTCACTAGGGTCCCTGTAATGTTCATATACTCACTACTGTCCCTGTAATTGTTAATATACTCACTTTTGTCCCTGTCATCTTAATGTACTCACTACTTTCCCTGTCATGTTAATGTACTCACTAGTCCCTGTCTGGTTAATATACTCACTACTGTCCCTGTCATGTTAGCATACTCACTATTGTCCCTGTCATGTTAATGTACTCTCCAATGTCATGTTAATGTTCTCGCTTTAGTCCCTGTCATGTTAATGTATTCACTAATGTCATGTTAATGTACTCACTACTATCATGTTATATACTCACTACGGCCCCTGTCATGTTATGTACTCACTACTGTCATGTTAATACTCACTACTGGGCGGAGTCATGTTAATATACTCACTACTGGGCGGAGTCGTTGAGCTGGTATTCCCGGGCGCGGTTGAAGCACTCGGCGGTGCCTGCGTCGGCCCAGACCTTCTGCATGGCCGTGAGGAGCTCTGCCGAGTACGGCTCCGTGTCCTCCATACGGGTCACCACGTCACACACTAGCTTAGCATCCGCCTGCAAACGCACATACACACACACACAGTTATTACAGTTATGGGATGTGAACCGATAGAAACAGTGTGATCGTACCGGATGGATCATTACGGGCTAAACGATCGGACTCCAGGTTTGATGCTTTGACCGACGTGATGCAATAAGATTCATTATTAGTGGGAATGATCGTTCCTGAATCCCAATCTCCATTTTCACTGAGAAAAATATTCATGTCACGATGTGACATTTCTCGGGGTCTGTACCCAAACAACCTCTCTCCCTGCACCCTGAGACGGCGTGAATAGAGCAGGGAACTCTGCAGCTCTAAAACATGTATTAATAATTTATAAAGTGGTTCCACGTTTACGTTACTCTAATAGAACAAACTGCAGTGTCTGCTTCTGCATGTTGCACTGGTCCCACTGGTCCCAGTGGGAGCTTGGTATTTCCATGATGGCTGGTTCCGGCCCGTCCTGGGGCGCGGAGGGGGGCTCACTTTTCTATCCTTGTCCGCAAACTCGATGGCCAGGGAGTCCATGGCCCTGAGGATGGCGGCGAGGCTCTGGATGGTGTTGCTGTAGACCACGGGCTTGTACTGCTTCACGTCGTCCCCTGAGAACCCGTCCTCGTGGATGATCCTGCACACACAGACCGCAATCAGCGCCACACACACCTGCTCGCAGCGCAGCACGAAAACACCCGCGCCTGTGCGTGAGTGTGTGTGTATGTGTGCGGTCGTGTGTGCGTTTGTTGTTGTCCTCTACATTTACCTTTCACCTTATATATTTGTGTACAAACATATCTATATAAATATATACGTCTGTATATAATGTCAATATCTAACCAACATATTGAGTGTATTCTCTGCCGTTTATGTTTAATATTGCTGAAGGAGGAACAAGACAGTGGAATTAATAATTCAGGAGGAGTCGGATTCCTACTGAGCCGCAGCATGTAACGCTTTCTGAGCTAATATTGGTAACCTTTGAAGAAGAGAAACGTTAGTATAATGTCCTCCACACACAGGGCTCATCAGGCTTAACCTATCAGGAGAGAGGTCAGCCTGGGTAGGCATCCTGTCTGTGGGGGTTCACCCAATGAGGAAACCCACAAAATATCGGAGAACAGATTTCAATAATACGACAAATTAGCGATTAAAATTAACATCCAAGATGCACACTCTCTCACACACACACAAACACACACACACACACACACACACACACACACACACACACACACACACACACACACACACACACACACACACACACACACACACACACACACATTAGCAACCAGCTATACTTAATATATCTAAATGAAACTGTATCTATAAGAGATATATTAACTGCATACAACTCATCTTTCATATGCATAATCAATCAGATATGGTCTGAAAATAACCCCAGAAAAAACCCAACTATGGTGCTTTATTACATTTTAGGGTAACCTACTTTTCACACACGCATACACACTCACACACGCAAACACACACACACACACACACACACACACACACACACACACACACACACACACACACACACACACACACACACACACACACACACCAAAACACACATCGAAACCGAAAAACACACACACACACAAGCAAATACACACACACACACACACACACACACACACACACACACACACACACACACACACACACACACACACACACACACACACACACACACACACACACACACATACACACAGAGCAGAAAAGCATAAACCAAAACCCGTAATTCTGCAGCGCACTTAATCTACCCGGTGAATGTATAAAGGGGCTAATGGATAGCATGACAAAAAGCAGTTTTTGAGATAACGGCGTACCATCGAGAACTGTTTATGGATAAACAGATGATCGAGGAGGAGCGAGAAAGGAAGTGGGGGTGCAATGCAGAATGGAAGCTGGGAGGGAGTGGGAGAGGATGCTCGGATAGCGCAGGGATGCAAGATGCTAAGAAGATGTCTGCCGTGCAGGACACACACAACCACCTCGGCGTCCCCGACATCAAGTAAATCAGAGGTTTAGAAAAATAACAGTGATTTAAAATACCACCGATTTAGATTTAGATTAGAAGGGGCCCGGTTTAGATGCGGGTTGAGATGCCATATTTCTGCGTAAATCCGCTTTATATGCAAAAGTACTCTGGTTGATATGAGGCACTTAAAGGCATTAAGATTAAAGCGGAGGTACCGCTAATGGAGCAGAGTGACCTCACAACCATTACACACAAAAACACACACACACGCGCGCGCCTGCACGGGCACGCCAATTCGAGCAGAGCAACACCCACGTATGATCCGCCAATCCCTCCATACACACATATAAACCCCCGGGGCGGTCGGAACCACGGCTGGCACGGCGCTTCCCCGGCCCCCGGCCCGGCCCGGGAGCCGGTCCGCGGGAGGGTTCGAGTCCCCGGCAGACCTTGGGCTCCGGCCTCCGGAAACATGGCGGCTCAGCTTTAGCGAGTCAAGGGAGGCGCAATCTGGGCCTTACCCCCCCCCCCCCCCCCCCCCCCATGACGAGGCCGGAAAACCGCACAATAAATCTGACGTAAAGACACTCACTTCATCTGCTTCACGATGGTGCTCTTGCCCGACTCCCCGCCGCCTGCAAAGAACGGAGAACGGCAGAGTGAGACTCGACGGAGCGACGAAGGAAATCAGAACCACGGAGAGCAGCCCGGTCCTAAGGAGGCAAGGTGCGCCCTCCCGGAGCGGCGCCTCCCTCCCGCTGCCCGGCCCCGGTCCCGCTCCCGGTCCCGGTCCTTACCGAGCAGCAGCAGCTTGACGTCCTTGGCCGCCGTTACGCCATCCTCCTTCAGGTTCTTCTCGATGGCCTTGCTCCGGTCCAGAGCTTCGCGCTCCTCGGCGCTCAGAGTACAGCCCATGGTTCAGAGCGAATGAAGGATCCTCTGTTCCGCCCTGTCCCTGCCGACTCAATCAGTGCGGATCTCTCTCTCTCTCTCTCTCTCTCTCTCTCTCTCTCTCTCTCTCTCTCTCTCTCTCGCTCTCTCGCTCTCTCTCTCTCTCTCTCTCTCTCTCTCTCTCTCTCTCTCTCTCTCTCTCTCTCTCTCTCTCTCTCTCTCTTTCTCTCTCTCTCGTTTGCGCTCGCGCTAAAGCATTAGGCCCGGTCGGGGCGAATGGAGCCGCGGGATCCGAAAGGTATTTAGTCCGCTACAGCTCGGTGTCTCTCGCCGTCCCTCTCGGAGAGGGGGTGGGGTTCTGCTCGCGCCTCGGAGGTGGAGGTGGGGTAGTGGTGCTCGCGCCTCGGAGGTGGGGTCCTTCTTCTCGAGCCTCGGAGGTGGAGGTGGGGTCGTTGTGCTCGAGCCTCTGAGGTGGGGTCGTTCTTCTCGAGCCTCGGAGGTGGGGTCGTTCTGCTCGAGCCTCGGAGGTGGGGTCGTTGTGCTCGAGCCTCGGAGGTGGGGGTCTCTATAGGGCGGCGCTGATAACAGTCCGCGCGAGCGAGTGCATCGTTCAATCTGCGAGCCGCCGCGAGAGGAGGAGGCAGAGCGCGCGAGACTCACCTAGAGAGGCGATCTCGCTGACGTCACGGCAGCCGAGAGCTTTAATCACATCCCAGGGAAGATGATTTCAATGAAAGCCTTTTTAACGAGCAGCGAGCTGCTACTCTTATTGTGTCATTACTACACACTGTAGCGGCGGGAAAGTCATTCCTGAACATTACCCTGTGTTCATGTTTCAGAGGTTTAAGACGTGCAGCTGAATAATGGCTAATATACCGTTAGAGCCTGAAAAAAGATCCACTTTCAAAAAAGCTTCTGCAGGTGTATAACAGAATTGAATCTAAGAGATTGACAGAGCGAGCTATATATAGGCTAGCTCTGTTTATATGCCTCAGTATGTAGGTCACATGCCATGGTGATATTTATTCATATATATTAATATATATCTCATATTTACTGTTGGTCCTTTGTGGGCTACAGATGTAAGTGTGTTAAAAGCTTCTAATCCGCATCACATCTGGATGAGCAGACAAGTGCAGTGTGGGGGGGGGGGGGGGGGGGGGGCAGAGGACCATCAGCCCTAATGGAGCCAGCCCCCCCCCCCTCCTTAGGGAACCAGTCAGGACTCACCCCAGATCCCCTTCTAGGAGGACCAGACTCAGGATCCCCAACCCCCTGGTGTTAGAGCCGCTGCCAAACAGACACACGCAAGATACGGCCGTACTGAACCGTTTAATCAGAGAGAGAGAGAGAGAGAGAGAGAGAGAGAGAGAGAGAGAGAGAGAGAGAGAGAGAGAGAGAGAGAGAGAGAGAGAGAGAGGGAGGGAGGGAGAGAGAGAGAGAGAGAGAGAGAGAGAGAGAGAGAGAGAGAGGGAGGGAGGGAGAGAGAGAGAGAGAGAGAGAGAGAGAGAGAGAGAGAGAGAGAGAGAGAGAGAGAGACAGAGAGAGAGAGAGAGAGAGAGAGAGAGAGAGAGAGAGAGAGAGAGAGAGAGAGAGAGAGAGAGAGAGAGAGAGAGAGAGAGAGAGAGAGAGAGAGAGAGGATTATTGCAAATTATACCTGAGGGAATTTTTTTCTAAATTATTTTCATCTTCAATTATACTAATGCATCCAACATAAACATGCAGACTGTTTTACAACCATTTAATCCGCCCATTTGGCTAAACAGAAATACCCAGTAACAATCACATTTGTGCTCAGCATTTACAAGTCTAATACCTCAAAGGTTATATCTGATTCAATCATTCTTTGGTTACAAATGGAGAGTAGAAAAGGCACGTTTGACAATTTGCTCTTGGCCAGAACAGGAGTGACCAGAGGCTGAGTGTACTGGAGGATTAACACAACGACGCTCAAAATATAAAAATGGAAGTCAGACACAAGGCCGCCTGCTGCACCAAGAACACCGGAACACACACACACACACACACACACACACACACACACACACACACACACACACACACACGCACACACGCAAACACGCAAACACATAGAGAAAACATAAAAAAAGACACACACAAACAAACCAAAGATCAAATATTTCATAAGTACATCTTCCACCCCTCCTCTGCACCCTACACTGGGACGTCCCAGTACAGTACACGGTCACTGGGACAGTAAAAGGAACCCGGTGGTCACTGGGACAATCCCAGTAAGTTACATGGTCACTGGGAACGTCCCAGTACAGTACAGGGTCACTGGGACCGTCCCAGTACAGTACAGTCACTGGAACCGTCCCAGTGCAGTACAGTACAGGGTCACTGGGACTGTCCCAGTACAGTACAGGGTCACTGGGACCGTCCCAGTACAGTACACTGGGACCGCCCCAGTACAGTACACAATCACTGGGACAGTCACAGTACAGTACGGTCACTGGGACCATCCAAGTACAGGGTCATGAGACCATCCCAGTACAGGGTCATGGGACCGTCCCAGTACAGTACAGGGTCATGGAGACCGTCCCAGTAGAGTACACGGTCACTGGGAGCCCAGCAGGCTCTCGGCCAGCCCAGTCAGCCGGCAGTCCTCCAGCGCGCCGACCAGCCGGCCAAGCTTGGCGGCGCTGCCCTCGGCCTGCGTGAAGCGGCTCAGCATCTGGTAGGCCTGCTCGTACAGCCCCTCCCGCTCGTACTCGTAGGCCAAGTTGTCGATGGCGGGCCCCTTAAGGGCGCGGCAGCCCCGGGCCAGCGCCCGGCCCACGTGCTTCCACTGCCGGCCCACGCCGTTGGAGAAGCTGTGGACGTCTGCGGCGGTCAGGATACGGTCCTCTGTCCCACCGGAGGGAGGGGGGGAGGGTTGGGAGAGAGGGGGAGAGGGGGGTGAGAAGGGGAGAGGGAGGAGAGGGGAAGAGGGAGGGGGGGAGAGAGGGGAGGGAGGGGAGAGAGGGGGGGAGAGAGGGGGAGAGGGAGGAGAGGGGGGAGAGGGAGGAGAGGGGGAGGGAGAGAGAGGAGAGGGGAGGGGAGAGAGAGGAGAGGGGAGGGGAGAGAGGGAAAGGGGGAGAGGGAGGGAGAGGTGTTAATGTGAGGCTTGGTTCTGATTAAATCACTCTCAGTCTACTGAAGAACACCTAACACAGATATGATATGGTTCTGTTTTTCAACTTTAAAAGGGGATGATATAATTCCTAGTTCAAGATATAGATGATATTGTTTTATTTCACGTAGTCCTGTGTCACCATGATTGTTTTGAGGACTGAACGCCTCTGTATCTGTCCTGGTAGCAGAACAGAGACGTTCACAAGCTTTGTCTGGAGAAATCCTTAAAACCGTCAAAGGTCGACTCTTCAATAATCCACTGTTCTGACTTCAGGCCGGACCAGTCCTCACCGAACGTCTCGGTCTGGAAGAGGAAGCAGTCTCTCTGCGGGGGCTGCGGGGCTGGGGGGGGCTCCGGGGCCGCCCCCCCCAAGGCCTGCTCTTGGAGCCGCTGCTCCAGGTCCTCGATCTCGTCGTCACAGAGACGCGCCGACTGAGGACACATCAATCAAACACTTTAGGGAGCTGGAAGCCTCTCAGACACAGACTGGGGGGCCAACACCAGTCCCCCCAGTAATCCTCTGGGTTCCAACACGACTGACCCCAGAACCATAGACCAGAACCAGAGCACCTGGTTTGTGTCTCAAATGACAACACTGTAACAGTCAGGCCTTTAGGTCTGACTGGTATCATCTGATCATTTTCTGCCCTTTCCGCCGCACCCCTCATTCCTGGACATCCTTTAAGGTCAAAGGTCAAGGCTATCGGGGTTGAACAACACTCAGATGAAGTGAGGAATAACCTGATCAGATCGGAGGTGTAGATAGCAGATGTCATGGTTAAATGTTGGATATGTTATTGTACAGTTATTAATACTAATGCTGTATATATTTATAAATCATTTAATAATGATTGATTTGATATATTCAATACGCCTCCCGAGGAACGACGGCACCCTACTGTTATTAAAATGAATACTTCAAGCAGCACCCTACCTGGGAGAGGTGTATGAGCAGCACCCTACCTGGGAGAGGTGTATGAGCAGCACCCTACCTGGGAGAGGTGTATGAGCAGCACCCTACCTGGGAGAGGTGTATGAGCAGCACCCTACCTGTGACAGGTGTATGAGCAGCACCCTACCTGGGAGAGGTGTATGTGCTCCAGGCAGTCCTCCAGGCTGTCCAGGCAGAGGTCCAGCGTGTGCGTCCCGGCCTTGAGCTGCGTCTCCACCTTGACCTCGGGGGCGGCGGCCAGCAGGCGTCCGGCGTGCTGGGCCAGCGCCTGCCGCAGCGTCCCGGAGACGTAGCTCTGCAGGAAGCGCCGGCACGCCTCCAGCTCCACGAACTTCAGCTCCACGCCCAGCAGGGGGTCCGCGTCGTGCAGCTTCAGGATCTCATAGCCACCGAGCCCCCCCGCAGAATCTGGGGGCACGCGCACACACACACACACACACACACACACGCACGCACATGCATAAGCACACACGAACTCACACGCAAACACACACACACACGCACACACAGACGTCGGAGGTCTGGTTGCCATGGCCCGTTGGAGGCGGGGCCTGGGGGGGAGGGGGGAGGGGGGTGGGGTCTACCTGTCAGGGTCAGCTTGATGACCTTGAAGAGGGAGAACTTGTGGTGCGGGTCCTTGTAGAGCGACAGCAGGTTCACGTGAGGACAGAGAGACTCCAGGAAGAGGACCGCACCCCCCGACCAGCCGCCGATCTCTGCCATACTCTGACACACACACGCACACACACACACACAGGCACACACCCACACGTACACGCACATGCGCACACACACACACACACACACACACACACACACACACACACACACACACAGTTCATTAGGACACAGAGAATGTGATCCTTCAGTCTTGACAACCAGGGCCGTGCCACTTTTACAATCTAATGGGATCATTACAACAATTATAAACTATAATAAAAAACGCAATATTTACGGATGCATCTGCCACTGGAACCGAGCAGGTGCCGTGTATCATTCCTTGTCCTACAACCTCCCATTCTCCAAATCCCTCCCGGAGGGAATTAGCACCGTGTTTTAACTCACGCTCACGCTATAAACTAAAGCTTCCACCTTCCCACAACTTACTGACTGAGCCGTAGAAAAAAAGTTATCATTCTGGTTTCTTGTCATTCTCATTTCTACATTTCTCCTTTCTCATTTCCAGATATCCAACACCCCCTCCCCCTCTCATTGGCTACATGAGAATCAAACAATCATCGCAGCAGTTGCAGCAAATATTATGCAACACCACCAATATACATTACAATGTGCTCCTGTGCTCAGGATCCATTCTAAAAAATCCCATTGAGCTTCATTACATTGAAGTTTATGATAATTTATGGTCCTGGTTTTCAGAGTGCGGCCCCTGATATGTCCCCGGGGGTGAGGGGACACTAATACACTCATAACACTTGTTTTATTTCGTAATGCCTATAATAACAGGAGTGCGTTTTAAATAGCCGATTCTATATTTGCGTTTGGCCAAATTGAGTGTCCTGCTTTAGCCATGTTGGTGGTGTAATGCTGTGGTGTAATAACACATTCACAGGGTCTACAGTTACCAGCTTCCCCTTATACTTCATTTAAACACAGGCTCACAAGAACCATGGGTTCATACACAAGGCAGGATCTCATATCGTTGTTATAAGAAGCTTCCTGATAAGCAACGTGAAAAACCATCACTTGGTTGGATTTCTAGAGGGGGAGATCTAGTAGCCAAGATGTTGTTCCAGAGCTACTTACTAGCTTCACAGAAAACAAATAACTCACTCAAATTAGAAGATAACTGTTATTGAAATGTAGGGTTTAACCGTTGGAAAGCTTAATGGATGATATCATGCATATATTATTATTATTACTATATTATTCTATTAAGCCTGTAAGAAAATCCAATAAAATATATGGGACTATTTTTCCATGAGCATTAGGTTTATAGGAAATATAATCTTATATTCAGGGCTCATGTCAGATAGGAGGACACTTTTAGCAGAAGGTATATACAAAAGCCAATTTAAAGTACAACCCATAATATAATATCAGAATCCCCCTGTCGTTGAATACAGACTGACTCTCTGATGCAGACTTGTTTTCGTTCTGATGCGTTTCTGCTCTGCACATTAATGGCTCTTCGTGGAAAGAACATCACAAGGGATTATGCTTTTCTGTTAAACTAATACGATGCCTTATCCCATATGTAATCATATGCCTATATGTCTATGCACTGATATTCTATAAATATAATGGTAAGATTAGTTCCCCGCAGATGTAAAGGATTATGTGATAATGTGCGGTTCACTGTGCCCTCAGATTGAGATCCACTCACTCTCGACTCAACCCAGCGAGGTTCAGGGGACAGGACTGTTAAGGAGAGCAATTAGGAATCGGTCCGAGAAACAAACACATCGGGTTTATCAAAGACTCGTTTATAAAACGAACCGGAGTCCTCCGACCAGTATAGGACCAGTACAGGACCAGTACATGACTGGTTTGCTGAATGGGTTTCAGAGCAACACCAATACCTTCGGGGATTGCAGGACAGACAGTTACTTACAAATAAGTACAAAGAAACGACTCCTACACACATGTAATGACGATACACCGTACAGATAGTTCCTCTTTGTTGTCGCTCTGATACAGAATCTTTTAAGAACTTACCTCGAACTTTGTAACCATGTTCCGAGATGTTTCCTACTTAGGACCACGCCCACAGCCTGCTATGAGCGTCACGGCCTGTGATTGGTTGACTGAGATCAGTGAACACTGCGATTGGACGAGGTTAAGTCGAGAGGCTGACCCTCAGCAGAGAGGAAATGGTTGATGGCGTATCTCCCATACCAGCCCCATACTGGTTGACGAAACCAGTCCCATACTGGTGAACCATACCACCAGTCCCATACTGATGAACCATACCAGCCCACTCTGGTGAACCAAACAAGACCCATACTGATGAAATACACCAGTCTCATACTGGTGGACCAAACCAGACCTATACTGGTGGTGGACCAAAGCACGCTAGTACTGGTGAACCAAACCAGTCCCAAACTGTTGGACCAAACCAGACCCATACTGGTGGACATTACCAGCCCCATACTGGTGAACTAAACCAGACCCATAGTGGTGGACCATGGACCTCTCAGACCGGCCGGTAGAACAAGTTCTGCGCAGCTCAACCAAGCACTAAGTATTTGGAGTCTTGGCCAATTAATTTAAACGCCAGAGTCGTAATTAAATTATCTGAATCATCGTTTCGTGTTTGAGTGATTAAGCAATCGCAATCACGTGATTGAGATTGCTTTTAGAATAATAAGTACCTTTTTCTCATCAAAATGTGAAATTAAGCCCCACAGGATAAAACATGGTTGGTTTTCATTAAGCCACCGGGGGGCGACAGAGTTGTTTCTACATTAAGTGGATGTCTTAGTTGCTATCAATTACAATACATGCATTTTATTAATTCAGTCAATTCATATTTCGTACATTTCATAATTTTAACATAGATACACAAATTGTTATTAGTAAAGAAACAGTTTTGGCCTTTCTGACACATTCAGTATTTAACAGAGAAACAACAAAACCTACCAAACATTATTATCTAAAATCGTTTGCCTCCTGCTGTAATTAATCTAGACCCTTCCATAACCTGATATTGATTTATACTGTATGATTGACAGCTTGGATCGATTCAGCACTGGAGAAACAACCAAACAGTAAAAGTCACAAAGATTTATTCATAGTACACAAAAGAGAAGTCGTAAAATGTTCTACGAAGGTTATTGCCGTTCTCCTGACAGGAGCTCTTATGGTTGATGTGTTTGACGAACTTGAGGGTCTCCTTGTCGCGGTAGACCAGCGCCAGGCAGTTGTCCTCCGGGTTCACCGTGAGCAGCTCCTCGTCCTCCTCGTTGGCCACGTACGACGTGAAGCCCCCGAACTCTGACGGCCAGTCTGCACGCACACACACACACACACACACACACACACACACACACACACACACACACACACACACACACACACACACACACACACTTAAAGTCTGAACCAGAGACACATCGCAAAACATCATACTAAATTCACCATAGACTATCTGAGGCGTATCTGAGGCGAGTACGCATCACACGACTCCTTAGCTACACAGGCAGAGAACATCAAACACTGCACTACTGTTATGCTGCGTTCGTTAACGGTCAGAGGTGGAAAGTCGGAATGGGAAAGGCGTCATCTCCGACCTACAGGGGTTCGAGCTACCCAGTCGAATAAACATGGATGCATGGGCCCTTCACTACAAGAATACAAATGGATTATTATAATTATAGATTATAAATATAAATCATAAAATGTTGACAGCAAATGAACCGAAGTGCTGTTAGAAGTTACAATGCTAGCGGCTGTATCGATATATACTCGTATCGGCCGATACTCAAGTTCAGGGATTGGAAAGGAAAAAATGTTATCCGTAAATCTCTACGTCAAACTGTACATAATGGCGTCACAGTAACGTCTGGGTCGGGTTAGGGTTATGGTCGGGGTCGGGGTCGGGGTCGGGGTTGGGGTTGGGGTTGGGGTCGGGGTTAGGGATGGTGTTGGGGATGGGGTCGGGGTTGGGGTTAAGGATGGTGTTGGGGATGGGGTTAGGGTCAGTGTTCTGACCTGAGCAGCCGAAGGGGAGGATGAGGTCCAAGGCGTACTCGGCCCTCGTCGCCTCTCCGTCGTGGAGCAGCGTGTACCCCCCGTGGGTCCACCGGCGCAGCTCTCCCACGTACTCAGGGGTGCTCGGCTCTGGGGAGGGGTTAGAGGTTAACGAGACGTCACAGACTCACATAGAGAGGATGGGAGGGCCTAGCGTGGCCGACGCCCCCCTGGACCCCCCTACCTTTGGCCTTGGTCTTCTTCTTCGTCGACGGCGTCTCCATCGCAGACCCCGTGGCCTCTCCGCCCCTCGCACTCTCCTGGCTCTCCGCCTCCTCTACCTCCTCTACCTCCTCTTCCTCCTCCTCCTCCTCCTCCTCCTTCTCCTCCTTCTCCCCGTCTTCATCCTCGTCCTCCTCTTCGTCGTCGTCTTCGTCGTTGGGGCAGAGGAAGTGCAGCCTGAGGCCGGTGAAGTTGGATAGCAGCAGGAAGAAGGCCTCGGAGCAGAGCAGCTCCCAGCACTCACTGACACACGGGGGGATGCTCTCCAGAGACGCCACCTCATAGGACCTGGGGAGGAGATGCCGTTACTTAGCAACACCACTTCCCGCTGTCGTAACCACAGTGTTTAAGGGAGGGATAAGGGGAGAGGTAAAGGGGGGGGAGAGGGGGGAGGTGGCCGACCTGTTGTTGGGCGGCCCTCTCCTGGCCCACTGGATGTCGTGGAGCCTCAGAGCCACGCTGACCTCCGCAAACTTCTCCTCCTGACGACAGACAGAGCATCAACAGCGAGAAGGGGAAAAAAACAAGAAATAAAAATAACACTAATAAAGAAGGAGGCTCACCTTTAAAAAGTCTTTAAGCTGGATTTCCGCGCTCTCTTCAAACTCCTCCTGGATTTGCTCCTGGTAGGAGATGTCCAGATACATGGGGTTCACCCACTCCAGCAGCAACGTCTCCTGGGAAGAAAAAAGACCAGCGTGTCAAGCTTCAGGTAATGGAGATTGAACGTACCAAGATGGGTACGTACCAAGACAGGCAGAGGTAGATGTGTGCAGGAGTCCCGACTCACATCCCTGGGCAGGTGGGGGCTCCGGGGGAGGGGTTCCTCGATGTGGCGGGACGGCCGCTCCAGAGAGGGCCCGTGGAACCAGCCGCTCAGCGACAGACGGCACTTATCCTCCGACAGCACCTCCGCCACCTGCAGGGGCAACCGTTAGTCTGGGGCAGGAACAGCCGTTACTCTGGGGCAGGAGCAGCCGTTAAAACGGGGCTGTAGAAGCCTTTACTCCGGGGCAGTAGAAGCCTATTCTCTGGGGCAGTAGAAGCCTTTACTCTGGTGCAGTAGAGGGCTTTACTCTGGGGCATTAGAAGCCTTTACTCTGGGGCAGTAGAAGCCTGTTCTCTGGGGCAGTAGAAGCCATTACTCTGGGGTAGTAGAGGCCTTTACTCTGGGGCATTAGAAGCCTTTACTCTGGGGCAGTAGAAGCCTGTTCTCTGGGGCAGTAGAGGCCTTTACTCTGGAGCATTAGAAGCCTTTACTCGGGGGCAGTAGAAGCCTTTACTCTGGGGCAGTAGAAGCCTTTACTCTGGGGCAGTAGAAGCCTGTTCTCTGGGGCAGTAGAAGCCTGTTCTCTGGGGCAGTAGAGGCCTTTACTCTGGGGCATTAGAAGCCTTTACTCGGGGCAGTAGAGGCCTTTACTCTGGGGCAGTAGAAGCCTTTACTCTGGGGCAGTAGAAGCCTGTTCTCTGGGGCAGTAGAAGCCTGTGCTCTGGGGACTTTATTCTTGGGTCTAGACCGGCAGGTCAGCGGACAAGTTTATCCAAAGCGCCTTACAGACTACTGTTGTTGAAGTAAACATCCTTGAGGACTACAGGGGGAAGACGTTGGGGCCCGGACCCAGAAGGGTGTGGAACCCCCTCCCCACTAGTCTGTCCTGCCTCCCCCCCCCCGGGGAGAGAGGATGGGCTCACCTGGTGGAAGGACACCGGAGACACTTCGAACAGCACCAGGGTGTTCCAGGAGGGGACCAGGGACTTGACGATGTGCTTTGGCTGGAGGTGACCTGGTGGAGGGGGAACATTCAATTCAATTTTATTTGTATAGCCCTTAGTCACCATTACAGTCTCAAAGGGCTTAGAAGGCTAAATATTGATGACATCTTTAATAGTTTGTTTTGTTGAAGGAGAACCAGGACCCTCGCCCCCTGCTGTGAGCTACGTACTGTCGGTGGCGTACAGGTCCAGGGTGCCCCCGTCGCTGCTCTGCCAGGGGGGGACCAGGTACAGGATGAAAGCCACCCGCCGGCCCTCCAGCTCATCGTCATGACAGAGGAGGATATCTGGAGGAAGGACTGGAAATATTACCACGTATTCTTAATAAATATTAACACTGTAATAATTATTATTACCACTGTGTTCTTAATAAATATTACCACGTGTTTATTAATAAATATTAACACTGTTATAACAAGTATTACTAGTCTATTATTAATAAATATTACCCCATATTCATAATAAACATTACCAGTGTATTAATAAACATTACCACTGTATTCTTAATAAATATAACCACTGTATTAATAGTATTAGCGGTGTATTCTTAATAAATATTACCTGTGTAATAATACGCATTGCCGGTGTATTATTAATAGTATTACCGGTATACTGGTACTTGGCGCAGGAGATGTCCACGGTGGGTTCGAGCTCAACACCCAGAACGTCTCCGAGCCAGCAACGGAAGCGGCCAAATAACGCTGCCCTGATATTGAGAATAAAAAACGAATTAATAAAAATCAACTACAGACCGTCCCAAAAACAGTGAGTTAAGAAAATCAAGACCAATCCACCAAATATTGTCTCATACAGTTTGCAAACATTAATACAGAAGACAATTTGCTGGGGAGATGTTGTTTCCTCTTTACCTCAAGCCTGATATATGGGATTCTGTTCTCTCCCGTAAGTCATCAGACTGGAAAAGAAGAGAGAGAAGATGTTATTAACCACAGCATGGCCCTGCAGGCTGGACAGCAGGACCAAGAGACTGGGCAAACCTGCTTGAACTTGTAGAGGTCGTTGGACTTCTCGTGGAAGTTCAGCTCTAGAAGTTCCTTCTGGAGGTTTTCTGTGAACGCCTCACTGTGGATGAAGTCCTTGATGATGCAATGTGGGAAAGGGTAGCAGTTCAACTCCAAGTTCTCTGTCAAATAAAAGATATAGGAAATGTGAGAACAAATACACTCTGGTTCTGATGTGTTCCTCATCCCATCGGATTGCATTGAGGATCCACAACAGACCATGACGAATTTGGCGCAAAACGATGAAACTAGATGACCACTCGACCCAGAAAGAGGGGGGCTTTAGGACAGGACTGATACAACATTCAGTTTGATGACGTTCTAATAATGCATGAATTGTTCCACAGGATACAAACTTGTGATTAACAAACGTAACATTAACGTAGGGGGTCCTTTTAATGAGAACAAAAGGCTATCCCCTCCTCATCACTGAGGTGATGATGGTTTCATGCTCGGATCAGCTGACAGCTGTCTGGGTCTGGAGGAGACCGGAGACCGGGCTCACACCCCCGCCCGAACCCGTCTTACCCCCTGTCCTAACCCGTCTCATCCCCGTCCTAACCCGTCTCACCACCCTTTCCTAACCCGTCTCACCACCCTTTTCTAACCCGTCTCAACCCCCCCGTCCTAACCCGTCTCACCCCCCCCCCCCCACCCCGTCCTAACCCGTCTCACCCCCCCCCCCCCCCCCCCCCCGTCCTAACCCGTCTCACCCCCCCCCCGTCCTAACCCGTCTCACCCCCCCCCCCCCCCATCCTAACTCTTCTCACCCTGTGTTCTAACCCGTCTCCCCCATCCTAACTCGTCTCACCCCCCTGTCCTAACCCGTCTCAGTCCTCCGTCCTAACCTGTCTCTCCCCCCCAACCCCCCCTGTCCAAACCAGGCTGGTACCCCGGTACAGTGAATCAACTGCAGGACTCTCTAGGACCAGGAATACATAGGACCAGGACTATATAGGACCAGGACTATATAGGACCAGGACTATATAGGACCAGGACTACATAGGACCAGGACTACATAGGAACAGGACTACATAGGAACAGGAATACATAGGAACAGGACTACATAGGAACAGGAATACATAGGACCAGGACTACATAGGACCAGGACTCTCTGGGACAAGGACTCTCTAGTACCAGGACCCTCTGGGTTTATGACTCTATAGGTCCAGGACTCTGTAGGTTAGGACTCTCTGGGACCAGGACTGTGTAGGTTTAGGACTCCAGGACCAGGACTCTATAGGGTAAGGACTCTAGTCCACTCACCATGGGAGTAGTGGACTCCTTGTGCCCATGCTTCCTTCACGGCTTTCTTCACTTCCTCGTCATCCACAACCACAGAAAGTTGAGCCACTTCTTCGCGTTTCTTTATCCTTTTTCGCTTCTCCGGGTTGTCGCTGTGCTCTTGTAATCGTTTAGAACTCATTGCTAACGCCTCATGCTCCACATTTGGATGTTTACTTTGGTTAGGTCCACTCTATTAAAGTCCGGTCCGGTCGCACAGTGTCTACGTCAGCGTCGTGCTAGCAGCCGGGGACGTCGCGGAGGATCTACGCCACAAAAGCTAAGGCCGGGCTCGAACATTTTGTATCCGTCATAAAAATAACCCTCATTTGGTTATCTTTCAACATTTGTTCAATTTAAAATTATCAAGTCTTTTTAATATTTTTTTTATAAATGTACTATATTATATTCATATTGTTTGCCAATATATAAATAATAATTATATATATATTAAATATATATATATTATATCTATAGATTTATATTGGCCAGAAATATTTATGCAGTAAATGTATAAAAATAACATTTTAAAAAGACTTGATAATTTATATAAACATATACATATGCATACATATGTATACACATGCATATATATACACACACATGTACACAAGACCTTTTTTATTGGCTTTACTGCATTAAGAAGAAGAATATGAACATATTCCAGGAGCCTATTTTACCAGAGCACTCCCAAGTAGTGCATCAATTTATAATACACCACTAAAACCACTACAAAGAATATGTTAACAGTTGACCTAATACATAAAACACATAATGGAAATGCTCAAAGGGTTTACCAAGCCTGCGCCTGTAACTACTAGAGAAGGGTAGAGCAACACTTGGAGCATCCTGCCTGCTGAAGCTATAAATACACCCTCATCCCAGCAGTTTAATCCAGAGTCTGTCTTTTGTTTACAGATTATAACGTTTGTCATTGCAGTGTGAACAGAACTGTCATTTTCGGGAGGACCGTTTTTTACGATACGGCTGCAAATCCCTGACATGGCTTTTCATTTTCACCCCATTGTAAAAAAACAAAAAAAAACTATTTATTGGTAATTTAATAAATATTAGTCTCAATCCCTTTGGAAAATGTGAGCACTCACCACCTGAATAAATCCACTAACACACTCCAGAAAGAGCTTATTCCTCTTAACAAACTGTTTTATTAAAATAAAAAAAACACTTACATCATCACAGGTTAAAACAAGGAACTCAAAGTTGTAGCTGTTTCTTCTTTTTAATCAGACAAATCTTTTGAGTAAAATGAATTCGTAGCATTGGGATAAGGAAACAAGAT
Organism: Gadus morhua; assembly: GCF_902167405.1. Classification (NCBI taxonomy): domain Eukaryota; kingdom Metazoa; phylum Chordata; class Actinopteri; order Gadiformes; family Gadidae; genus Gadus; species Gadus morhua. The sequence continues at coordinate 27,557,595 of NC_044061.1, read as the reverse complement.
AGAAAATATCATTATTTTTTTTTTGGTAAAAAACAAACACAAATTCCCCGGCCCATATCTCCTCTCCATCCCCAGCGGAGCCCAGTGCAGTCCCGTCCACCCAGTGAGGGGGAGAGCTGCTGGGACAGTCCTTCAGTGATGAACAGTGTTCTTCCAAACCACCAGATCCTCTTGAACTACATCCATAACAGCTGTGCTCACAGAGACAGCGTCAGATAAACGTTCCTCTCTTAGTTGTAGATGAAGTTAAACCTAAGAAAAACAAAATAAAGAAATGTAAAAAAGAAAAGCACGATCAAAGATAATGGTTTGCATGTTGAAGCCTTTGTCAGTATTATGATACGCCAAGAATTGTATACTTATATTCAAGTCAAATAATAAACTTAACCCGTTGCATTCTAAAGTTGCATATCATTTTTAATCTACGTGGAGAAAAACAGACATCAAGACTTTATTGGGCTCAGCAGTAGAAGGCTGCTGAGCCCAATAAAGGCACTGGCTTTAAGCTGTTCACCTTCAAACCAAACATATTCCTTTACACCTTACTTACATTGAGAGCGTTTAGCAGACGCTTTTAGCCAAAGTGACTTACAAGTACATTGGTCAGAAGAAAGAGAAACAGCAATATATCGTGGTCGGTACAGTAGGGATGTTCATAGAACCATGTGCCAAGCAATAACAATCACTAGGTTAACCTATTCCCCGTATACAACAGAGACACTTCACAGCCCCTCTTCAAGAAACATGCAGGGAGCCGGCAGGTACCTGCTCAGCAGCTGCGGGAGGCTGGATATGATTGGTCCGTAGCCGGGGGCGTTGTCGTACAACTCAAAGAGGGGCGCGGCCACAAGCTTGTAGTTCTTAGGGACCGCAAACAGCGCTGAGGAAACAAGCACATGAGGAAACAAGGACACGAGTCAATCCCGACTGGACGTTCATCAATCAAAACTTTGAAATCATATTCACGAGCAAATGCCCTATTTTGACGTTAGCTTGGGTTCAAACTGACCTTTTTCCTGGAGCTGAACCACAAACAGCTTCTTGTGCTCCTTGGGTTTGGTTGTGTGAGCCGGAATGTACGGATACTGGACGGACAGACGGACGTGTCAATCAGGCTGAAGAAAGACTCAACGAGATGCAATCTGTACAATATGTACAGTGTGTTTTCTCATCCATAAAACACAACCGATGTTTTGATTACCAGGAACGTATGAGGCAGAGATTTAACAAACAATTATATGGTTACGATTGGCCAGCATTGTTCCTCACTGATTTACTTTAAAAAAGAAATCCATGGAGGCAAATATTAGATGAAGCTTCTCTAGTCGGCACTGATTCATGTCTGATCATCAGATCGTGACGTCATGACCCCCAGGAAGTGTGGAGGGGCTCTCACCTGCGGGGGCTCAAAGTTGGGGCGCCACCAGTTCCCGATGCAGTCGTCGATCACCCAGTCCTGCTTCACTCCGTCCTGACGCCCGAGGATCTGACGACGGACGGAGAGCAGCAGTAGGACCAACAGAACAACAACAACAGATCAACAACCACCAGCTGCTCAGCAGGAGCACTCTGTACGTACCTCCGTCATGAGCCGCTTCAGACCGTCCACCTCGTCCTCCCCGGGGCTCAGCTCTCCTCCGGGCCTGGGGGGGGGGAAGCACGGTGTTGAACTCTGTACCACAGACTGTACGGAAACACTCAATGGATGATGGTACTCACAGCTTGAAGAAGGTGGTCCCCAGCTGGAGCAGTAACACGTGGGGGAGCCGGTGCTCGTGGACGATGAGGACCCCCTCCACCGTCCTTCTCATCCCCATCTTGTCGAACTCCTCCCTCATCCTCTGGAAGCGGGCGGCCACCGAGCTGTCCTTCTCGTACAGAGGCTCTTTGGTGCCGAATGTGTAGTTGGTAAGCGGGTATCTGGAATACAATCACTCGCTTAAGAAGAGCTGAACTCCTATTGACCCACGGAAATGATCACTGGGGTACAGATAATGGAGCACCCAGGAACACATCCAACACACACAGAGAGGGAACTGAGAACCTGAAGGTTCAAGTGAACCCGTCTGCCCCGTCTCCTAACGACCCTGCAGGAAACACCTGGATCTGCCACGCAAACCCACAGCGTTCATACTCCATGAATACAGACTAGCGACCGATCTTAACCCAGTCCAGGCTCAGTGTGTGTGTGGTGGACTCAAAGGTTGATGGTCCTCTCCAGGCTCAATGTGTGTGTGTGTGTGTGTGTGTGTGTGTGTGTGTGTGTGTGTGTGTGTGTGTGTGTGTGTGTGTGTGTGTGTGTCTGTGGACTCACAGGTTGATCGTCCTCTCCAGGCTCAGCGCCTTGGCGGGCCCGCTCATGTATTTGTTCCCGAACTGAACGGAGCCGCCGCGCGGCCAGCCGGCGCTGGAGCGGCTCGGGGGCACGATGGACATGCTGCTGCTGGACGGGCGACGAACCGGCAACACTTCTGCGAGGACCGGCGTGGAGCTAGACGCCCGAATCTGGAAAATAAAGTTAGGATTGCAGAAACCGCGGAACTACAAAGAAAAATGCTTGTTTCTTTATTTCGGCCCTCCCTCTCCGCGCCTCCTGAGCTGTAGTTCTAGTGGGAGCTTATGTCACAGCGCCCCCTCAGTCCGGGAGGCAGGCGTTACACTCAACCATAGAGTCATTTGGAATTGATTCAAATACAATATTTTCAATATTCTTTCAATCCGTTGATGTCCTTGTAATAAGGCAAGTGTAAACGCAATTATTGCATGGATGTATCATAGATAAGCATTCTTTTGAAAATATTCTCATGATATAACCCATATATACCCATATATATGTACAATGGATATTCTTTATTTATTGCTACGGCTCATTAGTTGGTTCAAAATAAGAATCATAACACACGGCCTATAATTAGCTCTGAACAATTTTAAATCTTTAATCCAGACTATATCAGTATTATTATATATTATATGAATAAGTAATTTCTATAATCATTTTTTTCCTTGAGAAAAGTGAGAACATTCAATTATGAAGTCGACAATCCATTTAATAGTGAAGAGTATGTCTCTTATCCATCTATTGTAAACATATTTTTTACCACAGTTCTTCTCATACAGTACATTTTATACGTGCAGTTCAATATTCAATCATATCCATAAAAAAAAAAACATCAACAAAAAACAGACAAAGTCGCTGCTGGATCATCTCATCCAATGGGAGGGCTGTTCTTTGGTCCCATGACTCGTGTGTCCCTCCTCATAACTCCCTACTGCTGGCTCTCCTTCCTCCTCACAGTAGTTGGTCCCACGTGGATGCTATTGTTATTGTAGGCCTCTCTTTAGGAACTTATTTTTCATGGATGGAACTGGTTTCATCTGGTTGAGCTTCAGCCTCTGGTCTCCCCTGTTCCTTTTCTTCCGGTCGTCTCTCTGAGCCTAGGCCGTCTCTGGGTCTGTAGCCACAGTGCTATTGTCTGGAACTAGATGGTCCTCCCTCTCTTCTGCTCGGACCTGCTGGGCCTCTCCTCGCTCCACCTCTGGGTGCTTGGTAGTGCTCTCCTCCTGGCTGTCTCCATTCCTCTCCTCTTGCTTGCTCCTTTGAACATTGCGGTCTACATCATCATCTGTCGCTGAAAGAAAAACACCAAAGTCAGTTTAAGCTCCACTTTAAGACAAAGGCATCTATAAACTTAAGTGTTCAGCAAATACCTTTCTCCTTTGTCGGTGAGTCATGCCGGGGCTTTTCCTCCGGCGGTGTTTGCACATTGTTAACCTCGGCTCGACAGTGATTTGTTGGACTGGTGGAATCCGGACGGGAAGCTGCCGTTGTCATGGTAACAGAGGGAACCTCTGTATACTCAGTGTTGATACTGCTCAGTCCTGTTGCACCGGGGCGGTTTGTGACACGAAGGTTAACTGAAGCTGGCTGTTCTGATTGAGAGGTGGAGGTGGAGGGAGGGGTGGATGTGTCGGGGGCCCCTGAGGTGGAGGTGGAGGGAGGGATGGATGTGTTGGGGGCCCCTGAGGTGGAGAACTCGGGGCAGGAGGTCTGGTTGGTGTCAGAGGGGAGGGGGGGGCCTGGCTGAATGTTTGGAGATGCTACAATAGAGTGAGCGCTGTCAGTAGACACCAGGCTGGTGACATTAGCGGTAGGAGGCGTGGCCTCCACGCAGGACGACGCCGTTGATCCGGCGCTAGGGGGGGGGTCCGCCTCGACAGGCGTCTTACAGACAGAAGACGTGTCGGCCAAACCCTGAACCGGAGTCGCTATGGATGGAGCCGGAGTCTCAGAGCTGGTGGAGATATCTGTGGTGCGGACGGGGTGCGGGTGGTTCACGGTACGGGGGGAATGTGTGGGGGGGGGCCCCGCTGCGTTCTGGAAGGTTCCCGCGGAGACCGTGTCCACAGTGGTGGCGTCTGAAGACGGATCTTGAGAAACCAGAGCAGAACCAGCCATGTTTGGGACGGCCGCAACAGGACCGGGCGAGGGGGAAGAAGGGGATGAGTTGAGGGGCACCGCAGAGGAGGAGCTAATGGAGACGGAGGAGGAGGGGCCAGAGGGCATGGCTGTTGATGTTGTTGTTGAAGAATGACTGAGGGGGGTTAAAGTAATGGACTCAAAAGGAGTGGAAGGAAGCGGCGATAATGTCCCTGAGGATCTAATGGGCATGGCAACGGTGGTGGGAGGGGGTGGAGGAGTGGAGGAGCCCGGGGCCGCAGCGCTTGGCATAGGGGCCAGTGATGATGGCTCTGTAGAGCCGCTGGGGTCGGCTGAGGAGGAAAGGGGCCGGGCTGGAAGGGGGAGGTCAGACACACCCGGTGTAGCGACCACAGCGCTGCCATCAAGGAGCCCCGGGGGCGAGGCCTCTATCGGAGGAGTGTCCTCTATTGGAGGCGGGGCCTCTTTTGGAGGTGTGGCCTCTATAGGATGCTTGGCCTCTACTGGAGCTGTGACCTCTACCGAAGGCGTGGCCTCTATCGGAGGCGTGGCCTCTATCAGAGGTGTGGCCTCTATCAGAGGTGTGGCCTCTACCGGAGGTGTGGCCTCTACCGGAGGCGTGGCCTCTATCGGAGGCGTGGCCTCTATCAGAGGTGTGGCCTCTACCGGAGGTGTGGCCTCTACCGGAGTCGTGGCCGCTATCGGAGTCGTGGCCGCTATCGGAGGTGTGGCCTCTACCGGGGGCGTGGCCTCTCTCGGAGGAGTAGCCTCTTTTGGAGCTGTGGCCTCTTTTAGAGGGCTGGCCTCTATTGGATGAGTAGCCTCTACCGGAGCGGTGAGCTCTATCTGAGGTGTGGCCTCTATCGGAGGTGTGGCCACTATCGGAATCGTGGCCTCTATCTGACATAGCTCCAGAGTATCGGAGGGAGCGATGGCCGCGGCCGGGGCGGTGGGGGTTGGGGGGTCTACGGGGGCGGAGACGGCGGTGGAGACGGGGGGGTCTGGGGGACGGGCGTCAGCCTCCTTTATGTGGACGAGCTCGTTCTCCGGGGTGCTGCGGCCGGACGGCGGCGCCGGGGGGGCTGCAGTCCGGAGGGTCGGTTTGGGGGGCAGCGCCGGCTTCCCCGCCGCCTCGTGCGCCGACGCGCTCTGACGGATCTGATGCCTGGTGTCTGTGACGGAGCAGAGCAGTGTGTTAAGGAGATGTATCTCTAATCCGTCATAAAAGAGGAGCGGTTAGACGGTGAGTTACCTGAGGAGGTGGACATGGTCCGGGGTTTGGAGGCAGTGGGCGGGGGCTCGGGTTTGTTGTCAATTATAGTTCCTAGTTCAAATAAATAATGTGTTAAGAGAGATATTTAATATCTTTATCCATTTGAATGTTCATGGTAGCAAGCAAAGAACAATGGCAAACATTTATAAAAGCATTAAACTTGTTTTACCTTCAGAGTCGGCCTTCTTCATCTCTCCCTCCGGACTCTGAGAATAGCAGATAATTAGATTACACTGCTTTTTGCCAACACATGAGACAAACTGGGAGCAGGGAAAGCCCCACATGTGGGGATACATATCGCCATGTTGGTGCCAAGATGGCAAATTACATTAGCACTCATTGAATCCCAATAACAATATCAAGAGCCATAGCTGCTGGTTTACCAGTGTTATCCCTGATTATTCATACTCTAAACGATGTGTTCTGTGTACCACACCTGTTCCTCTGCTGGCTGGGATTTGGTCACTCCGATGCGTTGCAGCATGAGACTCAGTTTCTGTTCAAAGCTATGCTGACCATCGAGGCTTTTCTGTAAAAAAAACCCCACAAATTCTTTAATAAACCAAGACATCGGCTCCACCTTCTGCTCAACTCTCATCAGGTTCTGAGGAACCCGGATCCTTCCTGAAGGGGACCTCACCTTGGCTTGTCTGGTGCTTCCAGTCCCCGGCGCTGCCGATCCCGACAGCAGGATAAGCGACTGGGACTTCCCCTCTCTGAGGGCGCGTCGGGGAGGCGCTGCATCGCTCCGCAGGGCCACAGGGGCCTCCTCCACCACCTTGTCTCCGGCCCCGTCCGCCTTGTCCTTCTGCCTCTCCTTGTCGTTCTCCTTGTCGTGGTCTCTGTCCTGCTCCTTCTTGCTCTTGTCGGCCCGCGCCGCCTCTCGGAGCGGCCGGATGAGGTCGGCGATGGACGCCTTCTTGGAGCGGCCCTCCTGGCTGGGCTCTGTCTTCAGGCCGCGCCTCTTCCTCAGGGTGAAGAAGTCCCCAAGCTTCCTCCTCAGGGTTCGGGTGGGGGGGGGGCACGAGGCCGTGCTGGCGGAGAGCGATTCTGGAACCATCGCCGGCGAGATCTCATTGTCGATTTTCCTGTAGAAAACACCACAACCACGCAATCACATGATGCTGTCGAATATAACCGGTACGTTTATCATGGCTGTCCACAGCGAAACAGGGTCTGGTGGGCCGGTGTCACACAGACCAGAGGGAGTTGGAGGTACTCACAGAGAGTCAGCGGGCAGAACCCGCTTGGTGAAGAACTCCTCCACCCCTTCATCCACCCTCCCCATGTGGTCCAGGCCCTCGTTCTCACTCTCTAGGATCGGCTCCTGGGAGGAACACAATTAACGCAACGACTGTTACACAGAGTACAACACACACACAAATAGAGTTACACCAAGCACAACAAACACATTAACACAACTACAGTTACACAGAGCCCAACACAGACATTAACACAACTACGGTTACACCGAGCACAAGGCAGACACACAAATACAGTTATACAGAGCACCACCCAGATAAACAACTGCAGTTACACCAAGTAAAACACAGGCACACAACTACAGTTACAAAGAGTAAAACACAGACACACGAATACAGTAACATCGAGAAGAACACAGACATACAAGTACAGTTACACAGCAAAACGCAGACACACAACCACAGCTCTACAGCTCCCTGTGGATACTACAGAGACACGCCCCCTTTGCCGTTCCCTGATGATGAGACCACATCCAGCTCGGATATAAAAAAAGAAGATTGCCCTTGGAACCAAGGGAATATAAAATATGGCCCGCATAATTATCAGCTACTCAGGGAAATATGAGGCGTATCATTTCACATCTGCGGGCACCAACGTAAAGATTTCGGATACAGAATGAAGAGCAAAATTCAAGCACAACTCCATGTTACACAATCTCTTTTCAGGGGAAATCTGCTGTTGTTCTTCTGTCTTCCCCCACAGAATCCCCTGAATAAATATACATCATGCAAGCATGAACGATTAGTGGATTTCCTACATCAATCAATCACACACGCACACCCAGATGATGCCTCAAGTGTGGTTGGATGAAACAGCTGGTGGCCAGCACAATAGGAACATCTCATTAGAGCCCGCATGCACGCACACACACACACACACCCCATGCATTCTGCACATGACCCTCCCTTCTCCTTCCAGTCCCCCCCCCCCCTGCTCCCCGTTTACATCCCCCTATCTCATTACCTTCCATTTTGTGTGGCTGCAGGGAGTGCACGCACACACACACCCACTGAGTCTCCCCTTCCCTCCCGCTGCCGTCTCCATCTCTCCCGGGCTTGACTGCTCACACACTCACACTCACACCTTTTCCCCCAGCCTAAAGAGGGGGGGGGTACCTGCTGTCGGGCGGGCCGGTGGTTTGGGTTCTGCCGGTGGGGTCTGGGTCGGCTCTGGGTGTAGTGCCTCAGCGAGGGTCCGCCCAATGGCAGCTCCATCGCGGAGCACGGCACTGTTGCCGTGGAGCTCGTTGCCGGGGCTCTGTTGCCGAGGCGGCGTTGCTATGTGTGGAGGACCGGCAGTCTGTAATGCCTGGCTGGAGTGGGAGGGGCCAAGCGGCTAGACCCACAGACCTCGCCTTGTTCCCCCCCCCCCCCCCCTCCCCCCCCCCCCCCCCTGCAGAGAGGAGCGTGAGAACGTGCCGGTGAAGACACAATGAGCTGGTAAGACGGGAAGAACCGTCAGAGAGCTCGATCATCTCAGGAATGACGGACAGAGAAGTCAACCGGCTTCAGAGGAACTGAAAGAAACACATTATGTTTGATTATGTAATCAATGAAGTATTCATCTTTAGGCTGTTGTGTTGGGAGACTCGTTTTCTCCAAAGCAATTTTGTTGAAATTAAAAGATGGCAAGAAGATGGTTCTTCATCTTTCCCCTACTGCCCTCTAATCAGATCAACCAGAACCCTAAAATAAGGAATTATGCATTAAAGCTTTCTGAAACTAAGGAAAAATACTGGGTTTGACAAGGCTTCATAGCTGTTGATTATGTCTATGATCGAGAGGATTATCCCATAGCAATTTATAGGAATAGGTAATACATTTCTGCATGCTGCAACCTCCCGTTACTATGATGGAAAAGTTGACTCGGCCAGTCACCGTATGCAGATTGTCTGTAAAACGGGTTTGATTTTTTTTTAATCTTGTTTGACTTTTGAAAACTGCGTTACATGTCATCAATGCACTGTCGATGTTGTGATTGTTTCTTTAGGTCGTACGTACCATAAATAAACGGAGGCGTCTTAGGGCGTATCTCATGCCTACACACCCCTTTAGAACCCACCCTTCCATACTGGTGATACTGGGGATACCGGGGACTATGAGGAGGAGGATGGAGATGTAACTAGTACCTAGGAATACAACAGAACGATGTCCACTTGTAAACATCACTTAGAATGAGTTCCTAGGTGTAACTGCAGATGCATCCTCTGGTAGAAACCATGATGCATAAACATAAGGTAAAGCTACGCCCCTCTCTTTATCCGTCTCAGTGCGCATGTGCGTCTGCCAAAGTGTGCCGCCATTTTGTGTTTGCTAATTCTCCAAAAGCAGGAAACGTTGGAGAGGAAAGACGCGCAGCTCGCGCACACTGCATTAACATGGACACATAGGTGGTCCGTCAATGGAAAATACTGCACCCATCAATATGTCCCCGTTATAGCATGTTTGAACCAACTATGAAAAGGGTTAACGTAACTAAGCCCGTTATTTTCTAGGTGAGCTCCATTATGTTACAGCTGAGCTCCGTTATTTTATAGTTGAGCTGTGATCACATGACCCCCCCCTCCCCCTCCCCCTCCCCTTGGTGTGGAGACGCGCTCCACACCAAACCAATGTAATGGATTGTTACGCACTCTACCTGCAAGGTTCCGATCCAAGCCCGTTACGCACCGACCACAACACTGGAACATCAAGGTTTTCTGCTCACAGAGCGGTCCGAGCAGGAGCGGTGGCACTCCGGTGAACGTGGATTAGTGTCCCTAGATGGAGAGCTCTGAGGGAAGCCAGAGGACCAACTTATGACGCTGCTTTCCTCCATCTCCAGACGTAAGTACACGTTCCATAACGGGTTGTTTTATACTAATTCACTTATTGCACTGAACAACTGTTGTTTTCAGCACCTTCTGCAGAGTGGCAGGGGCGTTGATGAAGTTTGCAGTGGTGGGTAGGAAAGGGGATCATTTATGAAGATTTGTGAAGTTATGGTAAATAGCAGCCTGCAAAAAATATGTAAAACTAGTTCGGTGTATTTCTAATGCATACTACATCGTAATACCTTGTCTTTTTGCAGTTAAAGGGCATCGACATGGCCACTTCATTACTACCGAGGACAGCAGACACCTGACCCGTAACGTTGAAAGCATTTGCGTTTTTTGGCTCAAATCCTACCGCGTCCCTCAGTCGGGCGAGACCGGCGGACAGTCTGGATAACAACGTCCGCCACCTAGTGGCGGCATTGGTTCTAAACATGAAGGATGAACACATCCAGGCTTCAGGAAGCAGAACCTGAACATGGCCCGGTCAGTGATGGCATGGCGGATGTCTGAAAGTCAGTCAAGTCAGTTAAAAGTTGACAAGCCACAAAAGTAACAATCTATCTCTTCAACATAATACCATCATCAGAGAAGCTCAATTCAAATCAAGAAAAGGGAAAAGCACTCAGGTGTCAACCCTCTCACCCAGCGTACACACGTACAAACCTGCCAATCAACTTATCACACACAACAATCTGTGGGATCGATTGGGAACCGCACAGAGAGCTGGCTCCCAGACCGCTCCCACAGTTGGCTGATCTGGAACCAGCGCACCGCCATGGACTCCAGGCCCTTCTGGATAACTGATGGGCCACACCCTCCCTTAGCCTGAAGGCTTCCAGGTGTGGAGAAACCTTGACATACTGAACTGGTGTCCCCACAGCACTCAAAAGTTTTTAGACAAAGCATTATAGCTTAAGGGGTTAGTGTTAGGTTAAATATATAGAATATGAACTAGGATAGCCTATATGAGGCATTCACAATAAGCATGAAAACAATTGGCACTGCTCTGTTTGAATCAAAATAATAAAAAAGAGATGGTAACAATTATAAAACAAATCCTGGCTTTTTAAGAGGCTCAAACCTTAATGAAACGTCCAGGTGCTGGCTGAATGACGCCAGCCCCACCATGTCGCCTCACATTCCAGGATGGATCCGTCACGCGGGCTCGTGTTGTCGTGGAAAACCCTCCACTTACAGTGTTTCTTCACATGTACACTCTAATCCTTCAGAGTAAAGGTCCTTTGACATCGGGAGCTCACCTGTCATTATGTGTATGTACTTAAAGGTATGGATGCCATGGTTATTTTTGTTTAACTCAAGTATACCACACATTTGTATTCTTATTTATTTCTAACCAAGTTGAACGCGTGTTGTAAGTTATGCCCAGCGGTCCCAGTGACAGTCAATCTGTTGCTGTGATCAGTGAACTTCTCTTGTGCACTTAAATTCTCTAGTCTTCTGTAAAGCAAAACCACCACCACAATACTACACAATAAATGTTCTATTTTCAACAGCTTGCAGACTCCTCATTGAAGCCTCTTTCTACTGATAATGACCTTTTGATACGGTTTCTCCAGCATACTGGCTTGACTGAGTTTGTTTTGAGTGGAAACGCTATAACCTCATTCTTATTATATAGCTCAGATTCCCAACAGAGTTCAGTATCTTAAACCACCCCTACCATCATAGACACCCATTACCTCTGAGAGTATTTGATATATCTCCACAGGAACAAGGAAATGAACGACACTAACTGATATAGGGAAATCTGTATCATCCTCCTCTGATCACACTGTGCGTTGTCATAGCAACTACTGCTATGACAACAGTGGCAGCGATGGGTCGGATGAACTCTCTCACCATGAATCAATTGTATAATGATGGTGAAACGTGATATTTATCATGTTTCTGTTCCATATATTCGACCACAGTGGTTTGTGTCTTTGATTGCTCATGTCTTCCTTCTGCTTCCACTGATATATTCAAACAGATGTGAGCTCCATGCATATCTTATCTTTCCATTACAACTATACCATGGCGCATCTTTATATAGCACTAAACACAGGTTCACAGAGCCTGCTTAGTGAGTGGTGGTACTTTGGAGAAGTGGTCGCTGCAGTCAGCCCTGTGGCCTGTAGTGATGTCCCCCCCCCCCCTCTCAGGTCTTTTTAGAACTGTGTAGTTTGTCCTCAATGTAATACTAATTACATGCCGTGAAACTTGGCATGCAAATCTTTAAAGCGGTAGGGATTTAGTGCACACCCCTGAAATATTGGGGTGTCAATTTCGCTCTTCAAGTTTCAATAACATAACAAAGTACCGAGTCATGCTTCATGTTGTCATGTTTTCTTGAAGCCTACAACTTATTAAAGATGACACGAGATTATCCAGTCATGTTTCACTCAGTCACCTGCGGATGAGGAGCCATGAGGGCCTCTGCTGTTTATTGTGGGTGAGAAGACTCTCATACCTGATTCTGAATTTACGTTAACGAGTAATAAACGGAATTAGTCATTATTCATTAGTAATAGGCTACAAGTTTCCATTGCGCCAAGAAAAACATATTTATGGAGATAAAGTTTGAAGTGGAACACAATAAATGGGAGTAGACGTTTCTAAATCGTTTTTAAATATTGGAGTATATCCAACTCGTATAATAAAGTGGAAGGACAGTAAATCTATTAGAAACCCGTCAGAGGAGCAACAAGTCCTCGGCCGTAGGGGATGGACGTTAGATCCTCCAGACCCAACTGGACCAGAGGAGGAGGTTGGGGGAGATCTAAAGGGGGTGCTGTCCTTCATCGAGCTGGGCTACAGATAGAGAACCTCTATTATGGTCACTCCATGAGTGTTCTTCGGTGTTTTGCTGTCGCGGTTCAGCGTGTTGATGCGAGCTGAGATTTTCCGCTCAGAGGAGAACGGTCTGCCACATCTCATCTGTCACTCAGAACCGCCAGTACTTCCGCTCTGTCAGGGGACCTTCAAAGTAAAAACCCTGGTTGCGTGAATAGTTTGTTATTTGGATGTGCTTATTATTGTGCGTGTGTGACCATTTTTAGAAACATGTCTCTTTCAAAACCAACTTTTTTATTCCAGCATCATCTGTAGCTGTTTTGTTTGCCTTAGTGTGTTGTGGTGTTTTTTTTCCGATTATGTTGGGGGCATAAGTTATCATAGTATCACAATATTTTAAAGCTGAATCTGGCTAGATCCGATCCGAACATGGTTGTTCCTCAGAGGCAGAGCCCCTTGCGGCCTCACCGTTAGGAGCTTTTATTTTGAAGGCGCAGCAGGAACGCGACTGCGCAGCAGGGAGCGCTTGACGCCGGACAGAAGAACTGCGAGATGAAGAAGGACAGCGCCCTGAGCGGAATAGGAACCAGTTCTGAACGCGTTCAGCATCGCAATGGGACAATCTCGGTTTCCGCGGATCTTCAATCCTAGGTAAGACGAGTGAATGTGTGAAGGAGCACATCTGGGATCCAGGGGTTTTCCTGTTTTGGGACCCGCGGACAGGACGGTTCGACATGAGTCTGCTCTTCTTTGATGTTAAGTTTTTTCCCAAATTAAGTTGGTCCCGCTGAACCATCTTCATCAACACAATCAGCGCCGTTATTCGTTCATCGGTGTTCAGAGCTTCATGAGTCCGCATCGTGATGATCTGAGCCGGGGGGAGGTCTGGAGGTCTGGAACCATGGAGGGAAGCAGGGCAGGGTGGGGTATGGAGGGCTTGGGGGTTGTTACTATTCAAAGTTTCGGCAGCGGGCCTGAGAGCCATCTTTAAGATGAGGGGCGTCGGGAGGTGTTTCTGTCAGAGTCCCAGTCAGTAGAGATTGTTGGCAAGTCCAGCAATTTGTCATCTAAGCGTTTCTTTATTTTTTTGGTATGTATAATTTATGGTCATCCCCTTACAACACACACACACACACACACACACACACACACACACACACACACACACACACACACACACACACACACACACACACACACACACACACACACACACACACACACGTTCATGTGTGTCTTGCTATCCATATGAGAGCAGTACAGAGCAGAATGCGTGTCTTGTGTGTGTGTCGGTGGATCAGTGGACTTGATGCTCACGCGCTCTACGGCTGGGGGTCGGAGGGTCTTGTGAGGTGGTCCAATCAAATAACTCGTTGTTTTAGCTGCCCTCAGATAACCAATGACTAACTAATGATCCCCATGGAGGCTTTGGATGAACACCAGAGCTGGTTGTATTGGACAGCTACGGCCCAGTGACAGTACGGTCCCCAAACTGATCCTGTGTGGTGGCAAGGGGTCCTCATGTATCCCTCAATAGTCAGCATTTTCGTCTCTCTGTGTGCCTGAACGTTTCATTAGACTCCCGTCTGAATCTAGAGGATGACATTGGCCAGCTCTTTCTCTACGAGTGATTAGGGCCGATAACACATCTTGCTTCACTCAGAATACTTTGTTTCAAAGGTCCTTGCCATTCTCTGACCCTGACAAACTACAGCTAATCCTCTCAGCATGTGGCCGGGATTAGGGCTTTAAGTGGACCCCTGGAATACCGTAGTAGAATCCAGTAGTACTACGGCGGTACGAGCTGAGATCGACCACAGCTACAGGAAGCGACTTCATGTCCGATAGGGTTGTGAGGGGATTTGATCCAACAAGTCTTGGTTCTGCCGTCCCTGCTGTCGTGGACCCAGGTAGTTTCCTCTGGTTTGATGAACATTACTTAAGTATACAGACAGACAGACAGACAGACAGACAGACAGACAGACAGACAGACAGACAGACAGACAGACAGACAGACAGCCGGTCTCTGTTAACTGCCGCTGCAGACTACCAGAGAGCAGAGAACTCCATGCCTAACGTTTGTAAGGCCCTGCTCTGCTCGTACAGAGCGGAGGTGTTAAGGGTTTGGCGTTGGCTTAGGCCGCTTTACTCTGTAATCTCTGCTGTCACTGTCTCTGTGGAACTGGGATCTGAGTCCTGACCAGTCTAAAAGCGTTCTGCACTCGGCTGAGGATCACATGGGCCAATAAAACACAGATTTCTGCTCACATGCGACTCTCTGGCCGACATAGGATGGGCGATTTGTGCAAGATGTTTTTATACTCCCAGGCCAGACTTCCCTGTAGAGTTTCCTGTCTAAAGTCTGCCATGAGACTTCCTGTGCTGTGTAGTGGATGAGAGAGAGAGAGGGGGGGAGAGAGAGAGAGGGGGAGATTGGGGGAGGAAGAGGAAGGGAATCGCCTGTGAGCATGCTGGTCGTCAGCGCGATAGCCACACACAGCGGCATTGAGCAGCACAATGTGGTCAGGCAGAGGAAATCAGAGGAGCACTCGTAACGCCTTCCCCTCCTGGTATTATAAATTGTGTTTTATTAATGGCGAAACTACTCAGATCATTGGTTCCTCTTTGTGCGCTGTGAGTTATCATGTCAAAGCATTTCCTCAACTGTCCTCTTATGTTATGCAAATGGCAGGACTTGACGTCGTTGGGGCTTTGATGTGCTGCAGAACTAGTCGACCCTCCAAGCATGAATCAGTAGTCTCCTCAAATCAACAGGTAAGGGCTCTTTAAGTCTCACTCTTGTTCTCTCTCTCTCTCTCTCTCTCTCTCTCTCTCTCTCTCTCTCTCTCTCTCTCTCTATCGCTCAATGTCACTCTGTGTCTCTGTCTCTCTCTCTCTCTCTCTCTCTCTCTCTCTCTCTCTCTCTCTCTCTCTCTCTCTCTCTCTCTCTCTCTCTCTCTCTCTCTCTATCGCTCAATGACACTCTGTCTCTGTGCCTCTGTCTCTCTCTCTCTGTCTCTCTGTCTCTCTCTCGCTCTATCTCTCTCTCTCTCTCTCTCTCTCTCTCTCTCTCTCTCTCTCTCTCTCTCTCTCTCTCTCTCTCTCTCTCTCGCATTCACACATACTCCTACTTTCGATTGGCTTAGTTCCTATATTTCTTGTGCCAGGCTTTCTATATAGACGACCATCTAATAAGAAATGACAGTCGTCTTTTAATAAGCCCGAACGCTTTATCTTAAGTGACCTCCAATCGATACTGGAGCAGGCTCACACATCAAACTTTAGATTAAAATCTAAGGGCTGATGCCAGAGCAGCTCTGATCTCGCTGAACGGGGCTTCGGCCAATCATGTTGCCGGTAGTAAACCAGTAGTAAATGGTTAAGTTGTCTGTAAAGGTTTAATCAGCACTATGCAGACCGGCCCTCTTCATCCTCTCAGATGAGTCTTCTTGGCTGGTTTAAACCGGGACCACAGGAAACTGGGCTTCAGTGGTTGGTTTTTTTGCCTCCCCCAAGAGTCCTGCTGTCACACTTTTGACGGCTGGGTTCCCGGTCAATACTGGTGCCCCCGTCTCTTGTAGGTCCTGGTAACCAGTGTCCCCCCCCCCCCCCCCAGCGCTACAGGGTCCAGGACAGAGGTCAGAGCCGGCCCAGAGGACCAGGATGTTCACCGGCTCCACCAAGAACCCCCCCGCCAAGACCCCCCAGCCTGACAGGCTGGATGAGGTCTACGCAGCCCTGCGACGCGGCCTGCAGTGAGTCCACACACACACATAGACGCACACGCAGACACACACACACACACACACATACGCAGACTTACACGCACACACACAGAGACACACAGACACACTAACAGATGCACGCACACACACACACGCAGACTTACACGCACAAACACAGACACACACAGACACACAAACAGACACACGCACACACAAACACACACGTGTGGACACATACACACACACAAACAGACCCACACACACACACGCACGCACAATATACACACACACACACACACACACACACACACACACAGACACACACATTCAAACAGACTCACACAGACACATATACACCAGGGATGGAAATGAACACCCGCCACACGCCATTCGCGGGTGGATTTGTATGGTGGCGGGTGAATTGTGTCACTTCACCCGCAACTGTGTCGGGTAATACTTTCCAGTCAGGTCCGATCAAATTTGCATATTCAATACATTCGTCATACGGCGCTGCACAGTTCCACAACCATTACTGTCAACATCCGTCCTCCTTCTTCTTCTACGCCTCTCTTGCTGAACTGCGACTGTCAACATCCGGGATAATATACCGGTAACTAACAGCTCTCAAGTCTCACGCATTCGGCGTGAGACACACGCAATTCGGAAGAAGACGATGGGTGGGTCGCATATACTTCGTCATCGTCTTGCCGTCCCTCCCCGTTCTGTGATTGGTTCCCGAACTCAGGCAAAAATCGGATCCATGGAATCCAGGCTGCCTCGCAGTGCGAAATGAAATCGCGCGCAAGGCAGCATGGGTATAGCCAGGCTATTTCGGAGGCGGGACACGTTCAGAATTCCATTCATAAATTAACAGACGTGACTGTGACGTGAATTGTCTGGCTGGCTGAAATTTGAGAGGGGTTCTGGAAGTGTCCATGGTAAGATCTGTGTAACCAACAAGAGAGAGGTGTGATCAGTTAAGCATGACGAAGGAGAAGTGTATGGAAGTAAATCTGAGGCTTCAATAAAATCCCGGACGATTTTGAAATTCCGCAAAACATTGTCTCAAAAAGAGGGCATGACCGGGCAAAAGAGGACGTATGGTTAGGCCTTCCCTACGTACGGGAAACACATTTGATTCCTACCTGTAACACTGTTAAATAGCGGCCCAAATTGGTGGGCGCTATCCTGGTAATTTCTCTGCGTGAGAAATACGAAGTGTGGTGTGTGAGCGTGTGCATGGGTTGAATTCAATGTGCAAGCCCCAGGAATCTCCAACTTCCGGCTTCCATGAAAGAGAACCAAACTAATTCACACAATAGCGTTCATGCAAATCTAGCATTAAAGGTTAATTTAAGGAAGTTCTCTCACTAGTATATTCGCTAGTAGTAGCGCTTTAATTTACAGTGTCAGAGAATTCTGAGAAATCTGAAATGCTGACTAAATTCCCAGAATTCTGACACTGCAAATTCCATACCACTCTAGATTCCCCCACCCCCACACAGATTTTTTCCTTTAGAAACCTATGGTGGAAATAAAAAGCCATTGAATTATAAGCACTGAATATTTATGCATTGAAATAATGTGTCTGGATTTGAATTTCAACGTAATTAAAAGATTTTTGAGACTCTCCTGACGTGGCTGGATTCACAAATGCATTTTTTTCAACAAGGAACTCTCTGTAGCCAATCAGATGCCTCCCTCCTTTTCAGCCAATCACATGACTGCAGTGACTGGGTTTTTACATTGTCGGTGCCGTTTACAACTATAACGGCACCGACAATCCCAAAACCCAGTAGAAACTAGATGGAAAAAGTGTGTAGCTAAACGTGACGCAGCTTTTACTTCTTCGCCACCTTCTTGATCCACACACAAATGTGCCTTGTTTTAAATAAATGTAATATAAATCCATAAATATATTAATTAAAAACATATTTGCAATTTTCATCAAAAATGTATTTGGATGTTGTTGAAGTTTTTGAAGTTGAATCTTTGATTTTGAATTTTTAACATTGAAAAATAAAGCTGAATAGGAGTTCAGTTCAAATCCAAATACGTTATTTCAATGCATAAATATTCAGTGCTTAGAGTTCAATGGCTTTTTTTTTTTCAAAATCCGGTTTCCACCATAGGTTTCTACGGGAAAAAATCTGTGTAGGGGTGGGGGAATCTAGAGCGGTATGGAAGCGCGCAATAATTTGCAGTGTCAGAATTCTGGGAATTTAGTCAGCATTTCAGATTTCTCAGAATTCTCTGACACTGCAAATTAAAGCGCTACTACCAGCGAATATACTTTCAGCGTGACTGGAGAGAACTTCCTTGAATTAACCTTTAATGCTAGATTTGCATGAATGCTATTGTGTGAATTAGTTTGGTTCTCTTTCATGGAAGCCGGAAGTTGGAGATTCCTGGGGCTTGTCCCATGAATTCAACCCATGCACACGCTCACACGCCACACTTCGTATTTCTCACGCAGAGAAATTACCAGGATAGCGCCCACCAATTTGGGCCGCTATTTTACAGTGTTACAGGTAGGAATCAAATGTGTTTCCCGTACGTAGGGTAGGCCTAACCATACGTCCTCTTTTGCCCGGACATGCCCTCTTTTTGAGACAATGTTTTGCGGAATTTCAAAATCGTCCGGGATTTTATTAAAGCCTCATACAAGTTCACATTGAATTTGCATTAGGTTTCTCTGGGTCGTTCACAAACTATTTAGGCTACGCCCTCCCCTACTCAGTTCTGTTCGCTTTGCATTGGTGGAAGTGAGTAGGGGGAGTGGTTAAGTAGAGCCTTCAGATTGGACGGTTTGACTTACTCAGTTACCGTCGTGTTTTGTATTTATTTTTTTACCATTATTGTTTTATGGGGACAAACATTAACACATTTCTCCTACAGGTGATTGATAAAGTTCTATCTAGAATATTGAACAGAAAGAAAGTGTTTTTTCTGAATATTAGTGTTAAGGGCCAATAATGCTTACTACCATACGTTAGTTACCATGTCTGTGGACAAATTTGTATTAAGTCACATGTAAATTATTATTTTTTTTTTACTTATGATGGTGTAGCCATGCATGTTGTTTTATTGATAATGTGTCAACTTGTTTTTTATTGAAAATACTTTGCATAGATGAATTATCCCCAAACTTCGCAACACCTTTGAAATAAACATGACTTAACATGGCAGATACCTGTGTATTGTTTATCGGTAAGAGTGTAACGTTTTCAACTCAGTTCCTTGGTAGAACCTACTTACAGTAAAAATCACTTCTGATGGAAAAAAAGATGTGTATGAAAATCACTTTTCCTATCTATTGTTACTATTATATTGTTCAAAATATACGCATTTATTAAAAAAATATATAGCGTATAAAAAGTGTCTGGTAAAAAAAATTAGTGGCTGGTAGATTTTTAAATCTACCTGCAACAGTGGCTGGTGGGCATAAAAGTTAATTTCCATCCCTGTTACACACACATACACACACCCTATCTAATGGCTTTTATGTGTGTTATTACAACCATACCATGATGCATCTTTATATTGCACTAAACATACTTTCACAATATATATATATATATATATACCTATGTATGTATATATCTTTTATACTTTATATATGGTACAGCATAGTTTCGATGAAGCTTACCGCTACAGGTAGCCTGGCTACCACCTCCCCTCCACACAACCTCTAACGTTGAGTCGTCCCCAGGTCCTACCTGCAGGTCCACCAGCTCGAGCTGGACAGCCTGGGCCAGCAGATCAGAGAGAACAAGAGGAACGGCCGTCTGGTGAGAGAACCAGTCACACCAGTCACACCAGTATCATCCTGCTGGTCAGACTGTTCTGTGATACTAACTTCCTGTCCGTCTCTCCGTAGGGGTCTCTCTATGAACAGGATAAGGTAGGCCCCCTCTACATCCTCAGAGTGCATGTGGACTCCACTGGGAACCAGCAGTGGGAGGGAGTGTGTTTACACTGGCCTTATTGGGTTTCTCTTTGTTCCACAGCAAGTGAAGGCCATCGAGAGGTTCATGCGGCGCCTGGAGTTCCACCTCAGCAAGGTGCGTGAGATCCTCTGGTTCCTCCTGAAGATACAAACCTCCTCAAACCTCTGGGAGGTGGACGATGAGAGGAGAGGCCTTCACCACCAGTTGAAGGCATCTCACCCTCCTCGGAGGGTGAGATGCCTTCAACTGGTGGTGAAGGTATCTCCACGTCCACAAGGGTGGAGGTCCGTGGGGTGGAGATCTGAGGACTGATGCCCTCACCACAGGGTGAAAGGATGTCCGTGAGATGGTGGAGACATCTTCACCACCAGGTGACTGCGTCTCACCCTGGGGGTGAAGGCATCTCCCCGTCCTCCCCCTCCCCCCTGCTGTCCATGCGTTCTGACGGCCCCTCCCCCGCTGGGCGGGTTGGTGTTCAGGTGGAGGAGCTGTATGACGCCTACTGCATCCAGCGTCGGGTTCGGGACGGAGCGAGCAAGATGGTGGCGGCATTCCACTCGGCCAGCGGCAGCCGGGAGGCCAGGGAGAGCCTGAGTGAGGCCAACAAGGGCTACAGGGAGTGCACCGAGGTGACGACACGCACACGCACACCGACACATGCACACACACACACACACACACACAAACACACACACACACACACACACACACAGAGGCAGAAACACACACAATCACACATATACACACACACACACACACACAACACACACACACACACACACACACACACACACATACACACACAGGAGTGTGTCTGGAGCCGGTGTGGGGGTGTTCTATTCATATTAACGATGCCTTTCTCCCTAATCCTCCCCTCCACAAACCCCCTCCCCCCTTCCTCCCCCCCCCCCCCCCTGGTTTCTGGTTTCTGTTGTAGCACATGTGTTCGCTGGAGAGCGATCTGGAGAGCCAGATGGGGGAGTTCCACATAAAGATGAAAGGTGAGTCATGCTGTGTCTCCTCCTCCGCTGCTGGGACCAGATTTGAGCCGCTAACGCTAGCGGCTAACCACTAACTCATTCCCTGCTGACGCCTCACAGGTCTCGCCGGGTTTGCACGGTTGTGTGCCGGGGACCAGTACGAGGTGAGGCAACACACACGCACACAGACACACAAAGACACACAGACACACAGACACACACACAGAAACACACACACACACACACACACACACACACACACACACACGCAGAGACACACACACACACACAAACACAGAGGCAGAGACAGGACACACACACACACGCACACACACACACAGACACACACTCTCCCGCTGAGGGTTGCTGGTTCCCCTCCAGGTGCTGATGCGCTACGGACGGCAGCGCTGGCGCATGCGGGGCCGCGTGGAGGTGAGCAGTCGGCAGGTGTGGGACAGCGAGGACTACATCTTCCTGCCCCTGGTCACCGAGCTGCTGTCCATCAAAGTAAGAGCGCGGTGTGAAGTACATTCAGCAGATAGAGCCTCACTCTACCAGGGAGAGCTGAATGATGGATGTGGGCGGCCATAAGGCTGATAAATAATACAAACTCGCGCAGAATTCAGTCGTGTTCACACAACGTTTCTAAGATGGGATTGGCGCTCATGGCCCCACACACACACACACACACCACACCCACACGGCGGTCCCCCCTGCTCCAGCTGTGTGTGTTCCTCCTCCAGGTGACGGAGCTGAAGAGCCTGGCCAACCACGTGGTGGTGGGCAGCGTCTCCTGTGAGATGCTGGACCTCTTCTGCCCGCTGCCTCAGACCCTGGCCGTGGACATCAACGACCTGGGCACCGTCAAGCTCAACCTAGAGGTGACTTGGAGGTGAGAGGTCGCCCCCCGCCCCCCCCTGGCCCCCCTGGTCCGTCCGCGGGGGTCCTAGACCGTAGGGTTTGATAGTGTCCCTGATTCTCTCTCTCTCTCTCTCTCTCGCCCCCAGCCCCTTCGATAAGGACGACCAGGTGTCCTCCGCCAGCACCGTGACAAAGCGGCTCTTATCCAATCAGAGCCCTCCGGACACGCCCTCCATGCGGGAGCAGGTGTTCTACGTGAGTGAAGCCCCTCCTCCCCGCCGCCCGCACATCATGTCACCCTTTCACAACAAGCCCCTTTCCTCCCCCTCCTCCTCCCTCTCTTCAGTCCTCCAGCCCCGCTCCCCGACACATCACTTCCTGTCTGCCTTAACTCCGGCTTCCCGGTTGTTGTGTTTCAGACGCCCCTCGGGGGCCGGCTCTGCCCCGCGGCGTGGGGGGGGTGTCGGGGGTGTGTGGGGAGAGTGGTGCGGAGGGCCCGCAGCTGGGGGCCGTCTGCCCGCCGCACGCGGGAGAATGGGCTAGCTAGCACTAACGCTAACGGAGCTAGCGTGTAGCGGTAGCACTGGCGGGTAGCGGTATGTTTGAGCAGAGCTGTGGTCCCTGTAGCTGTCTGATACTGGTCGAGTAGTGGTCCCAGTGGTCCCAGTGTTCCCAGTGCCTCCCAGCCGCCCGGAAGAGCGTAGCCAGTGGCCGTGACGGACCACGCCGCGGACGGGCCGGCGCCGCTGCGACGGGCGGAGGAACGTGCCCACGTGACGTCCTGATTGGCCCGCTGATCACGGGTGTGTTGGCCTGTAGCCTTAGTGGAAGACGTAGCAGTTAGCGTCGTAGAGACGGAGGTGGAGGGGGGGGAAACTATTCAGACAGTTAATTAATCTATCAATTAGTAAATTAGTCAAATAAGTCAATTTGTCCAATTAAGGTTAACTTTTACCATGATTTGTGTTATTAACCAAATCTTGGTAAAGATAGATAGAATCACATTAATAATAGTTGTTCTAAAGTGCGCCCCATGGTCTTCTGGTCCGGTATCGGTGTGTAGCACTGTGTTCAGTGATCCTCTGCCCCGCCCTCGGTGTGGTGTCGTAGTAAGGTGGTGTGTAGCACTGTGTTCAGTGATCCTCTCCTCCGCCCTCGAGTGGTGACGTAGTAAGGTGGTGTTAGCACCGTGTTCTGTGGAGCGGCTCCTTCAGCCATGAGGAGCGGGAGGGCCGTGCGTCGGCGTGGGCGACTCCGGACGACGGTTCAGCCAGCTCTCGTTTTCCGGAGCTTAATCCAATCACCATCAATCCCCGGCATGGAGACTATCCTGATTGGTTCTGAAGAGATGTAATCGAATGATCTATGATTCAGCCTCGTTAGCCTCTAGCCCCCCCTGCTCCCACTGGTCTGAACCCTCTCTGTGGTCTCTGTGTTCTCTCCTTTACTGGTCTCACTGGTCCCCTGTAGTCTCTCTCTGCCGCCCACTGGTCTGACTGGTGTATTTCTCTCTTCCCCCCTACTGGACTGACTGGTGTATTTCTCTCTCCCCCCCTACTGGTCTGACTGTCTCTCTCGGGTCTCTCTCCCCCCTACTGGTCTGACTGGTGTATTTCTCTCTCCCCCTACTGGTCTGACTGTCTCTCTCTGGTCTCTCTCCCCCCTACTGGTCTGACTGTCTCTCTCTGGTCTCTCTCCCCCCTACTG
Organism: Gadus morhua; assembly: GCF_902167405.1. Lineage (NCBI taxonomy): Eukaryota > Metazoa > Chordata > Actinopteri > Gadiformes > Gadidae > Gadus > Gadus morhua. The sequence goes on along the minus strand of NC_044061.1, from coordinate 27,533,790 downwards.
GTCTGACTGTCTCTCTCTGGTCTCTCTCCCCCAGTCCCTACTGCGGCGTCAGGGCGACCCGGACAACGGGACTCTCTGGTCCAACTCCTCCGAGTCGTCCGACGACTCGTCCAGCCCGGCGCTGGGGGGCCACGCCCACCGGCTGGCGGGGGCGTCGCCCGCGCTGCAGGCCACGCCCCCCCGACAGCTGTCCTTCGCCCCCCGCCAGCCCAGCACCTCCACGCCCTCGCTCTCGTCCAATCAGGGGGAGGACGAGCCGGAGGAGGCTGGGCCGGAGGCGGGCTTCACCCAGATGCTGGGGGCCCGCAGCTTCTCGGTGCCCAACGGCCACCTGCAGAGCTCCAAGTCGGACCCCCACCTGGGGGGGGTGGCGCCCCCACGAGCCCCCCCAGCCCCGCAGCACCTCCTTCCCCAGCGTCTTCTCCCCCAGCGCTGCCCTGCTGGGGGGGCGGGCCGACGTGCTGGCAGAGTGCCACTCGTCAGAGGAGAGCGTCTGCAGCCAGGGGGGGGGCCCAGGGGGGGGCCAGGACTCACCGGCCCCGGGCCCCGGAGAAGACAGAACCAGGGGGTCGGGGGGGCCGCTGGGCCGGAGCTTTGAGGAGGAGGAGCAGAAGGGTTCTGAGGAACACAAGGAGGAGGCGAAGACTGAGGAGACGCAAAGGGTGAGCGGGGTGTGTGTGGTGTGTGTGTTTGAGGATGTGCACGTGAGGATGTGTGTGGTGTGAGAGTGAGGATGTGAGCGTGAGGGTGCATGTTTGCTGTGTGCATATTGTGTGCGTGGTGCGAGCGTGAGCATGTGTGTGGTGTATATGTGAGGATGTGCGGGGTGTGAGGATGTGTGTGTGAGGATAGTGTGTCGTGTTGTGAGTGTGAGGTCTGTGGTGAGAGCGTGAGGATGTGTGAGCGTGAGGATGTGTGAGCGTGAGGATGTGTGTGTGTGTGTGAGGATGTGTGTCTCTGAGTGCCGGCTGGTTCCTGAGTCTGATCTGAAGGAGCGTTTTCTGATGTCGTCTCTCTCCTCAGGTCCGCTGCTCCAGCTCCTCCAGCTTCACCCAGGAGGTGGAGACGGCCCTGGAAAGCTTCGACTTCCTCAACTGCTCAGACCTCGACGAAGAGGAAGAGGAGGAGGAGGAGGAGGAGAAGCAGGGGAAGCAGGAGGAGGAGTGGGAGGAAGACCAGAAGGAGGAGAAGGAGGAAGACCAGAAGGAGGAGAGGGAGGAAGACCAGAAGGAGGAGAGGGAGGAGAAGCAGGAGGAGAAGAAGGAACAAGACATATCAGAGGAGGAGGAGAAGGGGGTTGAACGTGGCTCCGTGGACGAGGATGAGGAGGAGCAGGAAGTGGATGTGAAGGAGCAGGAAGTGGCTGTGGAGCAGATCTACGCTGGTGACAGGTCAGTCCTGGGTTCTGTCCTGATGTGTGTACTGCGGGGGCCGTGTCCTCATGGGGCCAACGGGGCCCTTCTCGGCCTCATGTTTCTTCATGTTCCTGATGTTCTTCGACATGTTTCCAGCTCAGCGCGTTACGTAACCGCTGCCAAATAAGGAGCAGGAGGCAACGGTTGCTATGTGGTGTAAATCCTGCGCTGCACACGGCGGTTACTCATCCCTGCCGTGTTCCTGTTTCTATAGCGATGACCACCAGGAGGGGGAGGGGGCGGAGCTAGACATCCTCATGGAGGCTCCGGAAGGCTTCCGCAACTCGGACGAGGACTGCTGCTACTTATCGCAGGTAAAGACAACAGATGAACGCAATGAAGCTACCCAACCCTGCTAGCACTGTGGGCTAGCGCCGGGGGGATAGCACTGTGTGCTAGCCAGTGTGCCAGCACTTTGTGCTAGCCAGTGTGCTAGCGCTGTGGGCTAGCACTGTGTGCTAGCCAGTGTGCTAGCGCTGTGGGCTAGCGCTGTGGGCAAGCTCCATGGGCTAGCGCTGTGTGATATCACTGTGGGCTAGCGTTGGGTGCAAGCGATGTGTGCTAGCCAGTGTGCTAGCACTGTGTGCTAGCCCAGTGTGTTTGGAGTGTTGAACGTAAACAAGCTCCCTCTCTCCCTCCCTCAGGGGTCGAGTGCTGAGGACCTGCAGGAGGCCTGTGACGTGGAGACAGGGGCGCTGACCCAGGAGGAGGGTAAGGAGCTCAGAGGAGACTCAGACCAGTGTGAGGAGGGTCACGGAGGTTCACGGTCCCTTTCTGTTTGTCCTCAAGAGTCTGTCGGGAGGCGGGACTGTCCCTCTACCAGCACCACGGCCGCCGCATACTCATAACAGCCCCGGCATTCCCCCCCCGCCCCGCCCAGATTTGCCAATTTATATATAAATATATATATATATATATATAATCCCAGTGTGACACTGCTGGAGCCATGGTATCCAGGAGATACCAATGACAAGCAGACTCTGCCTAACAGGAGGAGGATGTGCAGAACGAACGCCGACCGGCAGAGTGGTGGGGGTTGTTATGAATCCTGATTATCATTTAGAGAAAAACATTTGATTCCAAAGCAGTCCTGCCTCCGCCCCCCACATCTTTCTGCTGCTCTGCGCCAAGGCAGAACACGGCTTGACGCTTTTAATTTGAAAATTCACAAGTGTGTCTTTGTGTGGTTGTTGTCTTGAGGCCGCCGTTATTTATGGTCACGCGCGTCTCTCAGCGAGCCGGACAGGCATGGATCGGCTCACTGCTCGTCCACTCAGGGTTCGTCTCCACTACAGTGTTCGGCCATCAGTGTTGACCTCCTGAGGACCTCTGAGGGACCACTACAGTCCAAACATCAAAGGTTCTCCTGAGGAGCCGCTGCCAACTGATGGATCTTCAATAACCACTGAACCAAAGCCCTCCCCCCCGTCTCCGGTACAGCATCCTGTCCACTCGGTCGACCCAACCCAGGAGGGGGGTTTTAATGGGGGGCGTAGGGGAACTTTTTAGGGGCTAAGGCAGCCCGGACACAATGCCCCTGTGTGTCGGGGCTCAGTCCACCAGACGGCAGCGCTGTGGAAAAATAGTTGAGGGACGGCCCTGGAGCCAGGCGTTTCCCCCCTATTCCGCAGGACCGGCCTGGTCATGCTACAGAGTTCAGAGGTCAGAGGTCAATCCTGCCCAGGGGGGGCAGACTGGCTAAGAAGCTCTGCTGGATTCTGATTTCACAAAAGCCACTAAAGCCACTAGAACTGTTGAGATACACTCTGGTGCAATATAGAGAGTACAGAGACATGGTGGTCTGTAGAGTACAGAGCAGGGTGATCTGTAGAGTACAGGCTGGTGTGTAGAGTAAGAGCAGGCTGGTCTGTAGAGTAGAGTACAGACCACGGCTGGTCTGTAGAGTACAGAGCAGGTTGGTTTGTAGAGTACAGAGCAGGTTGGTCTGTAGAGTACATAGCAGGCTGGTCTGTAGAGTACAGAGCAGGCTGGTCTGTAGAGTACAGCGCAGGATGGTCTGTAGAGTACAGACCACGGCTGGTCTGTAGAGTACAGGCTGGTCTGTAGAGTACAGAGCAGGTTGGTTTGTAGAGTACAGAGCAGGCTGGTCTGTAGAGTACAGAGCAGGCTGGTCTGTAGAGTACAGAGCAGGCTGGTCTGTAGAGTACAGCGCAGGATGGTCTGTAGAGTACAGACCAGGGCTGGTCTGTAGAGTACAGAGCAGGCTGGTCTGTAGAGTACAGAGCAGGATGGTCTGTAGAGTACAGAGCAGGATGGTCTGTAGAGTACAGCGCAGGATGGTCTGTAGAGTACAGACCAGGGCTGGTCTGTAGAGTACAGGCTGGTCTCTAGAGTACAGAGACAGGATGCCTTCTGGGAAAACTTCACCCGAACCTGCACGTTAGTCAAGTTTAGTTCTCACTGCCGACGCGTGGCCAAATTAAAGTGTGTATTCGGCGGCTTTAAGAGGTCGGACCCCCGTCTTTGATGGATCTTTCCGAGGATCCACACGTTGATCATCGTTAAGCCTTACATTTATGAATGTATTCTTCGTTTTGATAGTGCCTGGTCTGACATAAGCTCCTCACTAAGAGAGACCCGGTAAGACCGAATGAAGAGCGGGAACTCAGGCCAAGAGGACGTTGTTTATTTTCTGAATTGCAAACATGAGATTTACATTTTCATAGTCAACAAAAGTGTATATGGTTTTAAATGTCAATATAATGTTTGTTTAAAAATATAAAGATTTCTTAAAAAAAAGAGAGAAGTGTTTGTATTGTTTGTAAGTATGGCGCATGAAATGTGAAGACGTGAAACACTGGCGCCACCCCGCTGCCAGGGGAGGTCACGACATGAAGGCCTCCAGGCTAAAGCATGAGAAATGACCGTTAGCTCTTCAGCCAATCCCAGTGAGGTGTATGTGGTGGGTTTTAACGTGTTGTATATGCATTGTATGTATAAACTATTGTGACGATATTCAGCACTTAACAAAGCACAAAAATCAAGTTAGAAAAAGTTTAGAAGAAAATATAAAGCTACATGTATATTTTAACAAGTGCACCTAAAATGAATAACAGTAAAGGATCAGCACACTATCTCATCCACGAGTGAAAGGTAAACTAAGTGAAAGATTTAGAACACATTATAATCCAGTGTGTCACCCTTCCCAAGTGCATTTGGACATAAACGACTAAACAGTGACACTACAGTGGAAAAAACATTTGAAAAGTGTATGAAAATCAAGTTCAACTAGATAGTAGTCATCCTGGTAAAACGTATTCAACCGGTAAAACGACATGACATGACACACTTTTAAATTAAACTTCACTCTAAAACCAGTATTAATTTAAAATCCCGTTCAGTGCCTTTCCTCTACAACAATAAAGTGATGGGTATTTAAGTCACGTAGCGTTCTGAATCCGAAAAAGTTTCATCAGTGGCCACAGGGCAGGAGGCCAACACGGAGCTGAGCGGCCGCTCCAGGGCGCCCCCTAGCGGTAGGAGGCAGTCACGGCGCTGAACGGCCGCTCCAGGGCGCCCCCTACCGGCAGGAGGCAGTGACGGAGCTGAGCGTCCGCTCCAGGGCGCCCCCTAGCGGCAGGAGGCCGTCAAGGAGCTGAGCGGCTGCTCCAGGGCGCCCCCTTGCGCCAGCAGGCCGTCATTCAGGCATGCCTTAAGGGCAGGGTAGTCAGGTGTGTCTGTGTATCCCAGAGCCATCACCTGGGTTACATACTGCTGCACCACACCTGCGGCACGACAAAAACATATGCACCATTACACACACGCACAAACACACGGTAACACACGCACAAACACACACAAATAAACACAAACACACACCCACAATCACACACACAACCTGTCATTAACCCGTGTGTTGGTTCACCCTAACAGACAAACCAGTTTCACTCACTGGAGACTCTCTTCTCCCCGAAGCAGCTGCTGAGCAGAGTGGGAACGTCCTCTAGGAACCTGGGATGGGGTCAGCGAGGGGGGGTTAAGGATTAACATCGTTATGGAACAGTCATGTTTCAATCTAAAACAGTGTGTGGAGCAAAACCATCCATCTTAACATGACATGAATACTATTAAAGGCCCTGTTGCAGGGTTCATTTTCCAACAAATTTGTGCAATTTGCTTGTTGGTAATAAAGATTTAAACTGTTATCCATTGTATTTAATGTTGGTAGGTATCACAAAACGGAATGTAATACGAAAAAGTAGGTACTATTTTAGCGGTTTGCGATTGATTCTCATTTCCCCCAGAATGCATTGCATGACGTCATGTTGGGGAGAAACGGACCAAAGCCGCATTGAGACCCTTGAGGGTAGAGACTAGTAATTGAGTGTTCAGCAGATTATACAGATACATAGATAAATACATCGATATATATATAGTTAGTATATGGTACACGTGAACCTCCTAAGACGGCTCAATTTGATTGGTTCGCTATCTCGGGATATTGGGCAAGATATATTGGGCAATATCCCATGATTGAGATCTCAAACTCTGGATATTGTTTATATCGCAAAATGTCCGCTAATAAAAACAATAATAATATATATTATAAATAAATCCAGGTAAAAAGTGTTATTTCGTTTATTTTTGGAGTGTTCACGTGTAGTGTATATATTAAAACAATTATTCACCTCAGGCTTCGTGAGTTGAATAATTGCGAATATAGCCCCCGAGACCTTCAGTCTCGGGGGCTATATTCCCCACTATTCAATTCGCCTTTGGCGAATAATTGTTAATTAATAGCCTCGATAGATAGATAGCCTAGTCAAGTCTTTATTAATGCCAAACGACACAAATCGTCGGGAATTAATTTAGGTGATTCGGCTCAAACAGGAGAGTACAAGACCACATAGAACAAGGGAGACAACAAGTCTGACTGGCAATACACAAAATACATCACATTAAAATTAGACACATGGGTAGACAGACATACAGATAAATAGGTTATATTCTTTGCCAAGCGGAGCCAGCCAGTCCTTTGCAAGTATGCAAATTAGCCATGTGCGTCAAACAGAAGAAAGACGAACGAATAGCAAGCGAAAGCTAAACCAGAGTGCATCAGTCACACATTTTAGGTCCATTCTAACTTATGGTAAGAGGCTATTCTTTAATTCTTTGCAGTGACTGAATGTTGATGATAAAACTGATTGTTTTGCATAAGATGAGTGTGTGCGACTGTGCACGTGTCCCTTCCGGCTTCGGCATACTGCATGGTTATGAAGGCCATGTGGTTAGTTGTGGTCTTAGGGAAGCAGCCTAGCCTTGGAGATGGAGAAGTTGGAGTGATTGTGTACGGGTGTGCGAGAGTGAGAGAGAGAGCACATGGTGATGTTTGGCTTGTTGTGGGCTGTCTGTCAGCATCCGCCGGGTTGGACGAATGTGCTTTGTGTATGTGTTCAATGTACATCTCTCTGATCGTATTTGCTGTAGATTGATGGTTAAATAATGTCACACCACGATCGGTCAAACTTGCAGGCAGTCATTTGCAAGTGCACTGATTGAGTGTCTGATAGCCTATACCTGGCATTTATTCAGTTGATTGCTCTTCTAAATGCGCCAGATCGGTACCAATTATGTGTTTGCATTGTAATGCACTACTTTGCCTCTCCTTGTTATAAACTCAACACGGTTAACCTGCAACGCAGCCTTTAAGTAAACAAATCTCTCTGGACTCCAAAGGATTCACTGAATTCATCTGAAATCAGAGCGGTTCTCCCCCTCAGTAATGAATGGTTGAATAAGTGAGCGCAGCGTTCTGTGGTGACAGGATGTTGACCCCTCACCTCTGCTTCTGTGTGCAGATGGTCTGCGGGTCGCTGGTTGAGTCCCAGGGCAGCGTGCCCGTGAGCCAGTGCAGCAGGCAGTAGCTCAGGCTCTGCAGGTCACTGCGACGGCTAGGCCCTGAGGAGACAGGAAGCAAGTGGATGAGGACAGGTAGCACGGAGGAGGAGACAGGTGACAGGAGACACACGGTGGAGGAGACAGGAAGTACACAGAGGAGGAGACAGGAAGCAGAGTGGAGGAGAAAGGAAGCACACGGTCACGTTGATTCATGAGACGCATCCAGACCAGGACTGGACTGGAGGATGGCTGTGTTCTAGGTCCTTCCAGTAACTGATGGATGGACTGCAGCGCGTTTCTAACTAGTGGCCACTCAATTTACAATATTGCCTCAGATTCAGCCTTTCATACACAGTCACACACTGACGGCGGAGTCAGCCCCTCCGGGCGACGGCCAGCTCGTCAGGAGCAGCCAGGGTGAGGCGTCACGCTCAGGGACCCCTCGACAGAGAAGAGCAGACCAGGGTACAGTGGTCCAACTCACCTGCCCCCTTGTGGGCGTCCACGCTGACTGTACTCCAGAGCGCCCTCGTGTGGCGTGCGGCTGGCACTCACGGTACTCCACCTGCTGGCCCCCGGGACAGTAGCGGAAGGCGTGGGAGTAGCCAGCGAGGAACACCTGGGGACACGGAAGAGACGCTGGCCGCCAGCGTCAGAGAGACGGCTCCCCATGCGCTGCAGAGCTCCGCAGCGTCAGAGAGACGGCCTGCACTAACTTAGCTTGTAGCGCGTAGCTGTGTGCAGGTTTCAGTCGGGGTCACGCGGTCACAGAGGGGGAGTGTGTGTCTCTTCAGATCTCGTCACCTGGGAGGGGCCCTCCGTCGAGATGTAGATGTTCTCAGCGTTTGATGTCCCCGTGAACGTACTCGTTGGAGTGGATGAAGGTCAGAACGTCCAGCTGTGGGAGAAACAAGAAGAAACACCGTTATTACCGCGGAAGAGGGCCAGACATCTCCGGCCCTTTGAGAGCATTCTGGATCCTCCTCATGTCAGAGAGACAACTCACGATCCTGCAGGCCAGCTGGAGAACGTTCTCTCGGACGGGAGTGTGGCTTGGCTCTCCAGGATGGACTGCAGGGTCTGGGCCCATGCTGGGGAAGATCAGAAACCTACAGAACACACAGAGGAGTCTCACCAGCACACTGGAATGGAAAACTAAAGAAGAGCCTGGATAAATAACCACTTCTGGACCTGTATTGGAGTGCATGGAGACCGAAGCCCACACAGGAGGGCAGTCCGAGGGAATCCCAGCCTGTTGCTTTTGATCCACTTTTCCACTTAAGACAGATGTGAGAGATAAGAGCGGTCAATTATGCACAGATAAACCAACATAAACATAAAGGAAACTAGGATTATGATGTAGTGGACATCTATAGTGTACCGAGCCCATCGTAAAACAGAGAGCAAGCTCTGAACACCATGTGTTCACGGCCCGGAGGGGGGCGAGTGAAACCACCAGGGTTGGAGGGAGTGAACCTAACAGAGGGTTGGAGTGAACCACAACAGGGTGAGAGTGAACCACCAGAGGGTGAGAGTGAACCACCAGAGGGTGAGGAGTGAACCACCAGAGGGTGAGGAGTGAACCCACTTGATGAGACTTTAGCAGCGCGCTGCAGGAAGTTCTGCTCGTGGAAGATCCGACCGTCTTTAGCGCCCTTCGAGGAAGAGGAGGAGAGGGGATCAGGCATCAAGGAAATATAAATGAGTTTGGAGTATTGATGATATTGATGAAAAAATAATAAGAAGAAGATATAATGAAAACCTGGACGGGTGACCATCCACCTTGGACTCACCAGTTTGAGAATGTGTTTGGATTCCTTGGAGTTGGAGGCGAAGGCTTAGAGGGAAACAAAACAAGAGGTGAGGAGGAGGCCACACAACATGAACCTTCAGCTCCACGCAGCTCAAGGATCTCCTCAGTCACCTTCGTAGACCAGGTCCGTCTCCGTCTGACTCAGCAGCTTCCCCAGCCTCCACTTCCTGCACGCCGTGTCTGTAAGCTCCACCTCTTCCTGCAGCGGTATCACAGCAGACACACGCTTGCCGCTCCTTGACTTTACCTTCGACCCCCGGCCTGCTCGCGTGCACACACACACACACACACACACACACACACACACACACACAAAGGTTAGTTATACGGTCAGTGCTGGTTAAGAACTGCGTAGAAGGACAACCTTGACGTACGGATGTGATTGTGACGTACGACCCAGCTCTCCTTCTGAGGGGACGTCTGGGCGGGCTTGGGCCCCGGGCTGGGGTCCCCTCCGGGGGAGGTCCTGAAGAACGGGGAGGGGGAGGTCGAGAAGTTGTCTGCTGAGGTCTCCTTTTCCTCCACCTGCCGCTCACACACTGACCTGCCCCTTCCTTTAACTAACACACACACACACACACACACACACACACACACACACACACACACACACACACACACACACACACACACACACACACACACACACACACACACACACACACATTACGGGTGCCCAGCAAAACAGACACCAGGGGATGGTGGAATCTACTGGTTTGAGTCCCAGGTGGCGGTGACGTAGGACGAGTTCAGCTCACCTGGCGTTGGGGCCTTCTTGGCCGGCGAGGCGTTCAGACCCTCCATCCCATCTTTCTGTTTGAGGGCAGTTGGTGTCTTGCCTTTTGGGGGAAAATGGCTGAGAATCAACCAGTTGATCAGCTCCGAAATAAGAGCGTTATCTTTGTCCAAAACGTCTAAATATCTCAGGGCCTCCAGCTTCTGACTTCACACGTTGGGTTTGTAGTGATGAAGGTGTGTCTTCACAACTAGAGCTTTTCCGATACGATACCAGAATCTGGAATTCCTCCGATACTGAAGTATTGGGTATTGGCGATCCTATGCGCCGATCCGATACAATCAAATGATAGCTCACTTACTACACAGGCAGAGAACCTCATAAACACGTGTGGTGTTATGCTCACGCTTAACTAGAAGAATAAAAATGTATTATTATAATTATAGATTATAAATTTAAATGATCTAGTTCTGAAAAAACAAGATGCTTTATCGTATATACTCTGAATCGGCCGATACTCAAGTTCAGGAATCGGAAAGTAAAAAAAAATGGGATGTGAACATCTCTTCTTCACATTACACACAAGCAGGTGTCTACCTCTGGCTCTCCCCCCCTTGGGGAGGACAGGAGAGGCATCCTGGAGGGGAGCTGGATCTTCTGCGGGACGTTTCCCCCGAATCGTATAGCAACGCGGCGACCCCAGAGGAGGCCGGGGGGAGACGGAGACGGGAGAGAAACTGCCCGAACCTGAAACCGATACAGACAGGAATGGTATCGTTCACCCAGACAGAAACAGAAACACCTACACTCCAACCGGATCGTCCCCTTACTCTCTCCAGAACCACAGCTTGTGTCGTCTCCCGATGGTCCCGCCCCCGCTGGAGCCGGAAACTTCTCGCCACAAGACGGGCAGAATCGGAAATCCGCTTGCAGCTTCGTCCCACATTGAGGGCAGAACTGAAACGGCATCCTGCAGACCAGCCGAAAGCAGAGGGTTCAGATTTTAGATGATGGGAGCGTATGAGCTTCGACTCAAGAGCTCCTAAAGGTTCGATTGCGGTTACAAAAATCCTTTAAATGACAAATGAAACCAATAACTCAATAAGTAGACTTTTTCTTGAAGGGTTAAGCGTGGCAGGAGCAGGTCGGGTTATTATGAGGACAGACATTCATGTTGGTTAGTTTGTCAAAGGACCGATGTTTGTCATTCAAATATGAGTTATTTTGAGCAACAAGTCGTTGATTGATCATTATGTGTTCGATTGGCCCAGTAGTGAATCTGGGACCCTAACCCCAACCCTGGGCTCCAATAGTTCACCCGAACCCCACACGAAGTTAGCTTTGTGAAGGAGACGAGTACAATTCTGACACAAATCCGGTTCATTCACATTACGTTTTGCGGTGCGATACACTTTCAGTTTCTATTCTGCTTCTACTTCCTATGCTTCTGTTCCCAGCAGCTCAAACCTGAAGTAACGCTAACTATCTAACACATAACCAAACTAACCCAGAGGGTCCAAGGAAGAGACTACTTTAAACCAGCCTCCTTTTGTACCTTATTAAACCGTCATAATAAGCTGTCATCTTTAGTACCTTATTTTTATTATCCTGATGTTGTTTACAGCTCCAAGTTCCGGCAGCTTCTTCTTCTACTTCTTCTTCTTCTATTTGGTTTTATTGGCGGTTGGCAAACAAACATGTGCATTACCGCCACCTACTGGTTTCTTTATGCATCTTTATTTACTATTGTAACCTGAGTTACCCGGATTTCATATTTTCTTTATCAAATTTGTCTCTTTTAAATATCCAAATACGTGCCTATAGCATCTATCTCCTGACATTTTCCTTAATATATTCTCTAACTCATATCTTTCTTTAATTTCTGCCAAATTATCCTGCATTTGTCGTCTCTCTACTTCATACTTTCTACAGATGTTCATTACATGATCTATAGTTTCCTGCTCCTCACAATGATCACACCTCCCTGTGTCATGTTTTCCAACCATAAACAACGATGCATTTAGCCCTGTATGTCCAAATCTTAACCGTGATATTACGGTTTCTTCCCTTCTGCTCCTTCCTGTTCCCCTGGCCTCTCCTACTTTCCTCTGAATTTTATAAAACCACCTTCCCTTCCTCTTCCTCCCACCTCTTCTGCCATTTCTCCTTCATTTTCCTTTTAATTATGTTTTTACCCTCCATCTTGCTGATATTTATGCGTAATTCAATTTCTTCACATTTTGTTGCCTCTTTTGCCACCTTATCTACCACCTCATTCCCTCTCACTCCAATATGTGCCGGTACCCACACAAACACCACTGTTATACCCATCATCTCTATTCTATATAAAATCTGTTTTATCTCTATTAGAATGTCCGGCCTGCTATCTGACTTACTGCTCTGTAGACTGGTTAAAACTGAACTTGAGTCCGAACATTGTTACTTACTGGTCTAGTTTCCTCTACCCAATGTATTGCCAATAATATTGCAATCATTTCTGCTGTATACACCGATACTTCATCATTGACCCTTTTACCCACCCGCACCTGAAATTCTGGGACCCAAAATGCTACTCCTACTTTACTTTCTGCACTCTTTGATCCATCTGTATATATCTTTACATAACCATAGAATTTATCAATATACTCTTGCACACTTATGGCATTACAAGCAAACTCTCTATCTTTATTTTTCCTTTCTAGAATTGTCAGATCTACTGTAGCATCTGGAAGAATCCAGGGTGGGAGTGCTGATATTGGTACTGTTGGACTAAACTGTATCTTTTCAATTCCAATTTTTGCCCTCTGCACTGCTGTCCAACCAAAATTCCTAACTTCCTTTTTCTCTTTTTCCCAACTAGATTTTAACGTGTCTTGCGCTGGATGGTCCTTGCTATGTCCTTGTAAATGCACCCAGTATGTCAGTGACAATTGCAGCCTTCTCAAATCAATAGGCATGACCCCCATTTCTACCTGCAGCGCAGCTATAGGGTGTGTTTGTAAAACCGCCTGTACATAAACGCACTGCCTGATTCTGTATACCTTCCAGTTTATCTTCATATTGTCTCTGCTGCTGCCCCCATATACCACACTCCCATAATCTATAAATGCTCTAATTAAAGCATCATATATACCCTTTAGTGCCACTCTAATCCGCCCCCCACTCTTTTCCAACTAGACACCTCATTATATTTATAACCTTTTACATTTGTCCACAACCTTCTGAATGTGTATTCCATGTTAACCTTTCATCAAACCACATTCCTAATAACTTAAAGTGTTTTACTCTTTTTAGGTCTTGTTTATAAAGTTTTAATTTAATCTCAATCTCCCACTCTTTTCCTGGTGAAAACATTATGTTTGTCTTCCCTACCGAAACTTAAAACCCCATTTATAAGACCATTCCTCCACTCTATTGATTGCCTCCTGTAATTTTTTATCAATGAATTTCATATTTTCCCCCTCTTCCATATTGCCCCATCATCTGCAAATAATGAAAAACACATACCACTCTCTATTTCTTCAAAAACGTCATTTATCATAATGGAAAATAATAGTGGACTAATTATGCTCCCCTGTGGTGTTCCATTCTCTATTTTAAATTTCCCTGACAAGCTTTTTCCTACTCTCACCTGTATTGATTCTCCTCAGTAAAAAATCTTCAATCCATCTGTATATTCTCCCTTTAACTCCCAACTTCCTTAATCTAACTAATAATCCTTCTACCCACATCATGTCATATGCCTCTCAATATCAAAAACAAAGCTACAACACTTTCCTTATTTATCTGTGCCTTTCTGATCTCATGTTCTAGAAATATGGTCGGATCCATAGTGTTCCTCCCCTTTCTGAACCCACTCTGATACTTTGACATAAATCCTTACTCTCCATATAGTATATTAATCTTTCATTTATCATTTTTCTCCATTATTTACATATATTTGATGTTAAGGCAATTGGCCTATAGTTCTCTGGGTTAGAACCTGTCCCTCCTGGTTTAGGTATTGGTACAATAACTGCCTCCTTCCAACTTTCTGGTAATTTACCTTTCTTCCAAACTCTATTGTATAACTCCAATAATATTCCTTTTGCTGCTTCACTTTAATACTTATCATTATATAACAAACCTGATCCTTTCCTGGTGCGGTCATCTTTGTTTTCCTTAATGCACGATTCATTTCTGTCATTGTGAAAGTCTTATTAAGCAAATCTTCATTTTCTTCCTCATCTTGCATCAACACTTCATACTCCACTAAAGTAGCCTCCCTCCCTCTTTTTCCCTCTTCACTAATATTTTCTGAACTATGAACTTTCACAAAAGCCTTTGCTAACATCTCCCCCTTTTCTCTTCCTTCATTGCTATTGTTTCCCCTACCTTCAAAACTGGATATCCATATTCTCTCTTAACCCCATTCATCTTTTTAATCATGCCCCAAATCTGTCCCAATTCCGTTTCCCGTCCCACCGAATTGCAAAAATTCCTCCAACAAGTTTTCCTTGCATTTTTAATAGTTCTCCTTACATTTGCTTGACTTCTTTTATATTCAATAAGGTTCTCAAACCTATGGTTTCCCTTTAGCCTTCTAAATGCTTTATTTCTACTCTTGATTGCTTTACTACATTCTTTGTTCCACCATGGTACCATCCTCTTTTTCCCTTTTCCTTCTTTCCTCTTAATTGTTCTCTCAACAGCCTCTAATATAACTCTGCACACATTCGTATTTAGCTGGTCAACATCTCTCCTATCTCAATTTCTAACATTTCTTTCTCACTTATTTCCTTAAATAGTTCCCACTCTGCATTGTGAAAGTCCCAATTCATCACTCTTTCTAGATTGCATTCTTCAATTGTCAATTCTACTCCAATGATTATAGGATAGTGATCACTTCCAACAGTCGTTTCTTTCCTTACTTCCCATGAACATACTCCTGCCAGTGTATCTGTTACTAGTGTAAGATCTAACGCTGACTCCACTCCATTGCTTACATTTATTCTTGTCCCCTCCCCATTATTTAAACAAACTATTCCCTTGTTGTCCATTAATTCCTCTATCACCTTCCCATTATCATCATCTTTCCTTCCTCCCCATAACGTGCTGTGTGCATTAAAATCTCCACACCATATAGCATTTTGCCTTTGTCCTACCCTCTCCAATTCCTCCAACTTCATTTTCTTACATGGATTGTACAAATTGATTATAGTCATTTTCCTTTTATTAACCCAGATTTCAATAACAATTATCTCTAGACTAGTTTCATAATTCATTGGTACTCTTTCATACAATATTCCTTCCTAAACGTTGCACATCCCCCTGCCTGCCGCTCATTCCTATCCAGACCAGTCTAACTGAGTTGTATCCTACAATTTTAAAATCCAAGTGTGATTTCATCCATGTTTCTTGTATACAAATGATTTCTGGTTTAACGTCTAATTTCTCTATATATCTCTTAAATTCTTGCCCATTCGATATCAGGCTTCTGGCATTCCACTGCAGAATAAGGAACACCATAATTATACTACTTAGTAACCCCTTCATTTCTATTGATCTCATCCTGTACCATCTCTCCCGTTACATCCTTTATGTCTAAGTATTCCCTTGTTGCCTCCACAACAATCTTTATCCGATCTGACCTTGTATTTTTGTCCTGCATAGCTAGATTTATGACCTTCGCCATGAAGAATACAAAGTCAGCCTTATCCACAATCAAAGTGTCCTTATTCACATCACATTGCAAACCTACTGGCTTTAAAGCTTGCTGTGAATACTGTTCCTTCTTCTACTCTAAGAGCAGTCGGACGTAGCCCTGTTCATGAGCTGCTGCCGCCTAGCGGAGGCTCGGGATTATTACACTGTTGCACTTAGAATTGTAAAATTGTTTGCCCAAAAAAAAGGTCTCATTCCAATACATATTATAAAATCGATATGAATGGCGTCAAGAATTTGGATTCGTTCGAATTAAAGCATGGTAAATACTGAGTATAGATAACAACAACTTTGTGCCTTCTCATTACACATTATTCCCACAGAAAGATGAGTTAAAGCATTAAATATTAAAGTCATTATTTATGGTAGGCCTAAATAATGATCCTCAGTTCAGACTTTTCTAGAAACTTTTAATTAAAACCAACCTTTCTAAACAAATGCGTCTTTTACAAATGAACAAACAAAGAAATATCAATCGATGCTTTCACACGATAAATAAAATATATTTATTTTTGCATAGTTCACATATTTTCCATTTGAAAGTCTCCAATATATGACTCGGATGGTGTGTATTTGGCATCGGTATCAAACTACCATTGAAAAAACATTCCAACATGGGATCTAGAATAGTGTTAACTATTGGCATTAAATGTAAATCATGGGCGCATTGTTTACTAACTTTACACATACTTGGCAGCGCAACTATAAAACCTTTCATGGAGTTAAGTATTTATACTGCCATCACATTTTGCTGTATACCTTTGTCTTTGCTATTCAGTGTCATAACATGATCAGAGGGTTTCAGTCTTGGTGCCTCAGGTGATTGTTGTTTACCTGAGGGGGAAACTCATTCTTACATTCCTAAATGGGACCGACCCTCATTATGGGGGCTTTAAGCTGCCTTAGTATTACTGGAGGTCCATCAGATGTCCAACAGTATCTCTTCAGATGGTATTAACCAATGAACAAGCAGTAAGGCCCGGGGACATTTAGTAAAACATGGCGTTGTTTTAGATTCAGTTTGCTACACCCCAGCTTTTTGATGCTTTCTATTCCTAAATCAGATTTGTGTTATGTTAGCCCTGATTAGAATATAATCAGTCACACAAAAGCAGTCCAATCAGTGGCCGACTCATTAGTCCCTGAAAACAGGAACAAGCTGTGGTCGTAGTGTTGCTGATTGGCTGATAAAATGAACCAATCAGGCTTTTCTTTACTTGAGTTACAAAAATATTAACAGCTTTTCTGGTGACTTGCAGTTCCTATTATCAATATTTTTTTATTAAAAAAAAAGATTAAAATGATGGACCGGTATAGGGATTATAGAAAATACTAATAAAAAATCTGTTTTATTTTAATAGCACAAAAAGTCAAACAGGCACGTGCTGTCCTCTGAAATACAGTGTGGACTTCCTATAGATGATGATTCACCAGCTCTCTGTGGCATGGAATTAAGGGCTGGTGGGAGAGACATGCCCTGTGTGACAGAAACACGCTTCATGCTGCTGGTGACTGTAAACAATGATCGTTATTATTGTGGCTGATGACCCGAAGGTTCCTCACACTTTCCTCCTGGGTTGATTGACTATTTTATATTAATAAAATGTATTTCATAAATAGGAAGAGGAACTGCCATATTAGGGTATCTATGTTTGGTATCTGAGCCTCAGCATAGGGTGAATGGGAGGACGTGGTGATGAACGTAAAAGAAACTTGGTGATCAGACCGTTAAAACAACGAGTCGAACGAGTGACGGATTCAACCGCTAAAAAACAACAAACACAATCCAAGTACATAAACTAACATGGAATAGGGCTATCATTATGTATACTCAAATGGACCGTTGCTCGAAAGAAGAAAAGAGAAGGGAGCCCCGCGAGACCAGAGAGGTCGCTTCGATACGACCAGCGAGGTCGCTTCGATACGACCAGCGAGGGTCGCTTCGACACGACCAGCGAGGTCGCTTCGATACGACCAGAGAGGTCGCTTCGATACGACCAGCGAGGTCGCTTCGATACGACCAGCGAGGTCGCTTCGATGCGACCAGCGAGGTCGCTTCGATGCGACCAGTGAGGTCGCTTCGATGCGACCAGTGAGGTCGCTTCGATACGACGCAACTACAGAGATCCGAACCGACAGACGGCCGCTGGAAACAACGCGGAACATCAGCTCGCTTCCTGTTCCTGCCCTTTGTCCTCACTTGCCCAACCCACCCCCAGCCTCCTCATCCTCGTGCCCCTTGGGAGTCGGGCCCCCTGGGGTGGCCCCCGGCCACTAACAGGCACACTTGCCGCCCTCCGGGGG
The DNA here is from genome assembly GCF_902167405.1 of Gadus morhua. NCBI lineage: Eukaryota > Metazoa > Chordata > Actinopteri > Gadiformes > Gadidae > Gadus > Gadus morhua. The sequence continues at coordinate 27,515,960 of NC_044061.1, read as the reverse complement.
GGGGGGCTGGTCCAGGGGGGCGGGCCCGGTGCCGTTGGCGCGCACCGTGCCCTCAGGGATCCAGGAGCGGTCCACGCAGCGCTCCATCCGCCGCATGATGAGGTCCAGCAGCACGTCCACGGCCCCGCCCACGTTCTGCCCATTGGCCGCGCTCGTCTCGAAGTACGGGATCCTGGGGGCGGAGTCAGGGGTCATGGGTTAGAGAGGAGAGAGGGGGTCGCTCCCCTATAGTTAAGAAGGTTCTACTTTAATCTTCCAAGCGAAGAGATGGGTTCAGGACAGCAGCAGAACTTAAAAAGATTAATTAAAATAGGACTAAAAAAGATATATTAATATAAATGACTCTTGCAATGTCTATAATTTCCACTCGTTCATAGCCTAAAATGTTCCGGAGTCAATGCTGATGATTTCAATGATGTTATCAATTCAATGAAATCCCATAACTGATATATTCTAGAAATAAAACATGCCTGCCAGCCTGTACCTCTCTCTCTGTTTACAAGAAACTTACTAACGGACACTCCCAAGCCCCTCCCACTCCTCATAAGCCCCTCCCACCCCCATAAGCCCCTCCCACTCAGGCCACCCAGCAGCCGAGCTAGTCCACGTCACACAGCTTCAGAACTGTTACTGAGTTCTTAAATCCTTAAACTCTGCCAGCGTAGTAACTAAGAGGGGCGTCATCTCACACTCTAGGACTTTCATTAAACTAATTGCTTTATCAAACAAAGCAACTCATCTGCATAAAGGCGTAAACAACAACAGTGTGTCTCCGCCCCAACTGGGCCACATCAGGTCCAAATGAGGATGGTGTCCTCAGAGTCCCTCCTCTGTCGACCCCAGTGTCCCGAACACGTACAGCCACTGCTCCCTGAAGGCGTGTCCCACCGACAGCTTGTCAGACCAGGATATGAATAAGGCGGACCATATATTTGTCTTCCTGGGACCGCGTATGCTCCCTCACTCCCCTGAAGAGGGCCGGGCAAACAGAGATCACGGCCTCCTAGACAAACGCTGGGGGCCCCGGTTCTACAGGGCACGGGTTCTACAGGGCCCGGGTTCTACAGGGCCCGGGTTCTACAGGACCCGGGTTCTACAGGACCCGGGTTTTATAGGGGCCGGGGTTCTACAGAAGGAGTTTCGCAGGGCCTGGTTCTACAGGGGTCAGCGGTGCTACAGGGCCCCAGTTCTGCAGGAGGTTCTGCCACCATGCGAGAGCCACGTACCCGTACTTGTCGGCCAGGTCGCGGGCCTCCTCCTCCTTCACCGCCCGCTGCTCGCTCAGATCACATTTGTTCCCACATAGAACGATGTCTGGGTTCTCACAGTAGGCGTGAACCTGCAGCTGACCTGCAGACACAGCAGAACCAGAAAACAGGAGAACCACAAACACCGTTAGGAACCAGAGAACAACAAAAACATCTGAAACCAGAGAACATGAGAACAACAAAGTCTGAGCAGATCTTCAGTAAACACCAACCAGACAGCGATTGTTGGGTTCAATTTGTTTTGTCAAGTAAACAAACATTTATTCTAGATAGATTCCCTGCAGCCTGAGCTTTAATTAACCTGAGTTTAAATGATGTCATTTTGAATGAAACCCCTCCACCCTCAAAGTAACATCCACAAAGTAAACTTTCCCTAAAGCGGTCTGAGGAGAAACCTGGAGAACATCTTTAGAGGCTGTTAATTATACTGATATATAATATAATACAAAGGTGATGGTGGCAGTGGAGGAGGCTCAGTTTGAATCAGATGAACGACTCACTCATCCAGTTCCGGACGTTGAGGAAGCTCTGCTCATTGGTCAGGTCGAAGAGCAGCAGGAAGCCATGGCGTCCCTGAAGAAGGCCGTGGTCCAGACTCCGAAACCTGAGGAGAAACAGACAGACGTAAGACCAGCGAGGGACGCCTTGAGTGGGAGATTCCAGGATACCGATAAAATTCACAATGTGTTGTCCTCTTTAGCTGTCAGGGAAAATATTAGATCTTCGTTATTGGAAAAAAACTGAGCTGTTGTAAAGTCTTTCCGCCATTCATCGCATCTTTTACAAAGCGTTTTCATAAACACATGTCATAAACACATTTATGAAACAGCCTTGAATGGAGACGGATCACAGATCACAAGTCACTTTGGATAAGCGCGACTGCTAAATACCCTAAATAAATAAATGAAAAGTAATTATATTGAAGAAGAACCACAGGTCTGTGTATGCAGAGAGAGAGAGAGAGAGAGATAGAGAGAGAGAGAGAGAGAGAGAGGAGAGAGAGAGAGAGAGAGAGAGAGAGAGATGAGAGAGAGAGAGAGAGAGAGAGAGAAGAGAGAGAGAGAGGAGAGAGAGAGAGAGAGAGAGAGAGAGAGAGAGAGAGAGAGAGAGAGAGAGAGAGAGAGAGAGAGAGAGAGAGAGAGAGAGAGAGAGAGAGAGAGAGAGAGAGAGAGAGAGAGAGAGAGAGAGAGAGAGGAGAGAGAGAGAGAGAGGTGAGGGAGGGACGTGTCTCTGTACCTCTCCTGCCCGGCTGTGTCCCACAGCTGGATGTGGATCTTCTGCCCCTTGCCGGTGGCTCCATCGGGTCCGTTGGCCTGGTACAGCTTCAGAAGACAACAAGCACACAATATTAATATTCAAGAGTCATACTGCAAGTTCCTCATACTGCATGATCGGTGCAGAAATAACAACGTCCGCCCGGTTATGTTTAGGTTTGTGGGTTTTTTTCAACAAGAGATTATATCGGTGGTGATCAGGCAGTTCTCTTTAAAATAACACTTAATGACAATGAGCAACATTACATGTCAATGTAAACATCAAATAAAAGAAACAATCAATGATACAGACTGACAAGTTCTGTTATATCATTGGCTACAGAATAATGATTAATAAAAATAAATACAGACTTCTACCAGCTTAAAAATCACAAACCAAACCGCGATGGAAAATAAAGTTTTCACTCTGATCACATAAAAACACTTTATTTTAGGAATTAACCATAAATGACTATGCTTGCAGATATTTCAAAGGATCGCAATGCATTGTACATAGTAAAGGATTAGGGCCGTGCAGTGTACCATGATCGGTACTGTATCGTTACATTCCTGCACTTAGAGACCGCCCAGCAGGTTATCATATATGATGTTGGCCATGGTAGCGTTCATGTTCTTATGTGATTAGAGGCTGTGTCAACAGCATTAGCTGAGTGTTGTGGTGTTTGCCAAGTATTATAATGTTTATTCTGAAGGAGTGTACTACGGTTCTGTCTTAGTCATCCTCTGTGTGTTACTCAGAACCCTTTGCAGTGAAGTGCTTATCAGTCAGGCTTTTGTTAGAAGAGCCTTGTTTCATGGTGTGCAAATGTAAGAGTTTAAGCTTTCAATGTACACTGAAAAAAAAAGAGTTAGAAACACTTCCACCATGGGGCCGGACTTTAACGTTTGGGAGGTTTCTGCTCACCACCCTCTTTTCTCTGAAGTCAATCCCGACCGTGGTGATGAACTTGGAGTTGAAGTTCCCGTCCGTGTACTGGTACAGGAAGCTGGTCTTCCCAACTCCTGAGTCTCCCAGTGCTAGGAACTTGATGAGGTAGTCGTAATCACCATCAGACATCGTGAGTCTTTCTCTAGAGCAGAAGGAAAACACGCAGACAAAACAAGACAGGTTTCCCTCAGAACAAGCAGATTCTTGCCAGAAGAGGTTCTCAGACCTGAGTCTACGCTGAACGATTACCACATTATCATTTCATTTTTAAAGTGTTCGCTATGCACTCAGCTTCAGGACAAAAGGAAGAGCAGCACGGCAGTAAAGCTGTTTAACCAAAAAGGCGAGGTCTTCTGACGGAGGTGCCATTGCAACATATCCTGGATCTTAATCTCAGGGCAGATACGCAACAGCAGCCGGTTCCCCTCCCTCCATCTCTCAGCACAGACACCTATCTGCCTGCATAATGGGAATCAAGTCCACTTGGTTCAAAATTAAATGTAAGGCATAAAGGGTCTCTCACAATGTCCTACCAATGTGTGTGTGTGTGTGTGTGTGTGTGTGTGTGTGTGTGTGTGTGGTGTGTGTGTGTGTGTGTTTGTGTGTGTGTGTGTGTGCGTGTGTGTGTGTGGTGTGTGTGTGTGTGTGTGTGATCCCCCATTCACTCAACATATTGATGCTGGTGACAAACATTGCTTGCCTTGGACTATAAAATCCATAACCTTAATTCAATAAAATCTAAACTGCCACGTTTGACTCTGAATGGCACTCCTGCAGTGAGTCTAGCGTACATCACATGACCACGGGGATTTAGACACTTCACATTCTTTAGCCATAATGAGCCTTTCAACTCGGTTAGTAAGGAGCTTAGTCTGGAGCAGTACCTATGGGAACGCACTGGGAGGAATGGGTTGGCACGCTTTAATAGATAATGTCAATGGAGAGCCATTCATCATCCTTTAGTATTACAATGCAGCCTAGCGAGAAAGAAATGCAGAAAGATCGATATGAATCTACAAACGTTAAAAACAAGAAGCTATTAACCACAGACGACTCATCAGAGTCAGTGGAACTGGGACAGTTAAAAAAAAGCAAGCATTTAGAGGAAACCGATGCACACGTCCATCCTATGCCGACGTGAATACCAATTATTCATCATTAAAAAAGCCATTCTAGAGCTGCCAGCCTAATACACACAGTTACATAATCATTCACATAGTGTCATGTTGTCTCTCAATAGTTATCTGGCCACGTTTTACAGCCCTTCCTGAAAATAGTTTTTTTAACAGTCTAAATTACATCACAGCCTTTTCAAAAGTCACTTCTTGTATTTGAACGGACACAACTATTTACTACTATAGCAACTATTGCGCCAACTGAACCGCTTGAGAATACAAATGCAGTCTACATTCTAATCGATGAAACAGTTATCAGCTCCAGCACCAGGATGATCATCATCATCATCATCATCATGTTACAGGCTGAGGCAGCGGTACACTTGTACACCTGTCCTGGTAGCAGCTGCTTTGCTCCAACACCCCTCGCACCTATAGTGTCCGCTAAAACATAACGGATCCGTGGACCCAGTCCCACAGGGCCTACCCTGGCACCCTTCCCACAGGGAAGACGGATACGAGGAGAGGCCCCGTAAGTCGACTACCACACGTACCGAGGCCCCTGACACCCCGTTACGCACACACAGGACCCTGACACCCCGTTAGGCACACACAGGACCCTGACCACCCCCTTATGCACACAGGACCCTGGGACGTGTTACGCACGCGGCCCACACATTCTTCTTCGCTTCGGAGAAACTTAAGTTATGGTTTTGCCATGAAGCCTCGCTGACGCACTCAATGCTCGATTGATTGTTCGACATAACATGCGTTTTAAAAGAGGAGACATCCATATCTAATCGGCCTCAGCTGGCCCTCATGTGGTCGAGCGGTCAGGTGACCTTTCTCACACAAAAACAAAACTTTAGAAGCCGCCCCCCCCCCCCCCCCTCACCGGACGAAACATCCAAGACTGCACCGAGCCTCTGAAAAGGCTCCCGAACGAGGTGTTAACCCCTTATGGTTCTCAAGGGTTAGCGCCTGTCCGCGGAGATCGTAGATGGTATTAGTAACATCAATGAGCTGCAGATGTTCATTCAGGGGTTTGATGTGAACCCAGAGAGCTGTGAGAAGACATGTCCATCTGGGACCGGAGGAGACGACGAAACCCATTTACATGTTGGCCCCGAGCAAAGAACGAAATCAGAGAATTGTTTGACTTAGTCTCTCAAGTCCTTCAGGATCGGTATGTGAGGTACTTCAGCAGACTTCTACTGCTTCTTGGCTGTCTGGATAAGAACTAACTGATGCTGTTTTCCCGATTAACATTTCCTGAAATTAAAACTTACCAGCCGCAGTGTTGGCGCACAAGGTTCCGGGGATCGAAGGCACTTTATCGTTAAGCTTTTCCTAAAGTTAAACTTTGTCAAAAGTTTTCTCAGTCGCCGCTTTGATCCATTTGTTGCACTGCCTGACAACGAGGTTATAATAGATATTCCACTTTGGGTGAGTGTGTGGTGTCTGAGCAGATCAACCAAGCGTTGGTCTGCTGAGCGGCTCCTCCCCCAGACTCCATCCTCCGCCTCATGAGGAAACATCTACCAGCAACATGGTGGTCTGTGCGTCACTCCAGGTCGCCAACACAGGGCTAGATCAGAAGGTTCTCAGTCCATGCGTCGAGTTCACACTAGTGTTACACGGTTGGATGTTATTGCCATGTGGGCAAAGAACACCCTTTTCGAATCCACTCGGAACCAAAAGTAAACGATCGCTTCTTTCTGTCTTGAGCCAGCCGCCAAACCCTTTGAATGCTGAACTGTAACCGTAACGGTGGCCTCATGCCAGTAACGGTACCCGCCGTGACGAAAGGGTTCATGGATGTGTTAACAGTTTTTTTCAATTGCTTGAACACATTTTGCAAAATTCGGCTCGTTGTGTCAAAACTCAACAAACAAGCAAATAAGACACAACACTGGGCAATAAACCATTCACATCTATGTCAAATTTAAACTCGGCTATCGAATTCTAACAATTCTTTGTAAAAATGGCACTCTGATGACAAAATGATACACACTTGCATCATATGAATACACTTTCAGATTAGCAGCAACACACTGGTCTACTTTATATAAAACACTGCAGTCTTTCATGTTCACTGTTTTTATTCAGTTCCACAGAGGGCACGTTTTCACCACAACCAATAGATCAAATACTAAATACTGTACATTGCAGTACTGTACATTACAGTGCAGTAAATACAGTTTGAGCAAAAAAAAAACAAAAAAAAAAAACCTACTGTACTGGTAAGTTACCAGTACAGCAGGGTTTATTTTTGTTTTATTTTTCTGTGTTACCAGTGGTAACACAGAAAAACATGGCAATTGTGCGTGGGTGGGCTTATGGATCCTACCGTCTGTTGGGGTCTGGCTGTAGGTCTCATCAACATCACAAGCAATGTTTTCTCCCGCTATGCATCGGGTGAAATATTGCCTTGTGTGCCGAATCCATCCATGGATTGACCTTAAGTCGATGTCTCTGCAGGCCTGTTCCAATGCCTGCAGAAGAGGCATGCGATCATGTGGTTGGCGGTCATATACGCGCCAAAAAATCTTCCATGGGGTTTAGAAATGGTGGGTAAGGGGCAAGTATAGGACTTCAAATTGAAGATGGTTGGTGAACCAGTTGTGGACCAGAGCAGCCCGATGGAAACTAACATTATCCCAGACAACAACAAACCTGGGCTGCTCTGGTCGGTCCTGTACAGCTCGATATTGTTATATATTGAAGGGACCTAGTTTTGCTTGATGGTGCAGTAGCCCTTGAAGGCTTATGGCAGCACACAATGAGATAGGCTAATTGCCCTTTGGCCAATTATGTTACGACCCCGTCGTCTTGTTTTGCTGAGGTTGAATCCAGCCTCATCAATGTAAATAAATTCATGAGGCTGTGCAGCTCCAACCATCTCCAAGACGCTCTGTAACAAATCAAAATGCCTGTAATACATATTTCGGATGGCATTACTCAAAACACTAAATTACAGTACTACACATACAGAACCCCCACCCCATCAAACAGGTACCTGGTACTGCTCTGAATGTATCTATGTGGTACTGACACAATGGCACATATTCAGCTGTAACTGGATGACACCAATACTGTAATGTAAATGTAAAGGACTGTAACACTTACCTGTACATATTCACGTCGAAGTCCTTTGACCCTGACACTGTTCCTCTCAAATGGGACCCTGTACAATTGCTTCATGGTAATTTGGTGCTTTACCAAGATGCGTCTGATAGTGGAAATGCTTACTCGCTCCATGTTATTGAATACTTCTCTATCTGCAAGTATTTTTGCTTTAGCTGGTTGAGACGGATTGCATTGTTTGCTCTGACCAGGTCCACAATGGCAAGTTCCTGCTGTTGGGTGAACAGGCGTTGGCGTCCGTCCCCAGAAGGTCTTCTAGTCATTCTATAGAAAAAAGCGACCACAAAATGTGACTGTATTGGTTTGCTTCTTTTTTACAGTACTGTATACTGTACTTTACTGTATACACCATCGAAAGCACTGAAACACTCAATGTAGGTAATCATAGGATGTCACAAAACTACCACTTTCGTTCAAAAAGGAGCATTTGCCACCCTGCAATACAGTACATGTGATATGGTACAGTACTGCAAATACTCTAGATACAGTCTAAGTAGAGTAGAAAGTAGAGAGTTGAGACATAGCTGTTTTCCAGTCGGAATGTCCTTATTATGGATGAAACTGTGAAACGGCTTAGATTAGGGTGGACTCTCTGCCCAGCTTCCTCATAGTCAGACCATGTTTTATGACATGGACCACCAAAGTTGCTCTTATGTCATCGTAAAAATGTTCCGTGCACGGCCTCTTCCACCAAGTCCTCCTCTATGTCTCTGTCCTCCTCTACCTCTGCCTCTTGCTCTTGCTCTTCCTGCATCCATGCTGGAAAGTTCTCAAAATGGTTTACTGTAACTGAGGCCTTTTTGTAGCTGGCTGATTGGTGTTCAGATTTGGAAGAAAGTGTTTTCAGGTGTGTATGTAAGTATTTTCAATTAACCAATGTGGTTAGGATTTTGATGTGTTTTCCCAATGGTACAATGAGATGTCATTTTTGAATTAAGTGTCTTATGTATGAAATAGTGTGTAGTGTGCAGGGGCATGTGTGTTGCAGTAAGGAACAAGTGTGTTGCACAATTACAACTAAAGTGCAAAGCAGCGCTTTCGTTTAAGGATTGGATACATGTGTTTAAGGTATAGAAACAAAAACTTCAAGTTGTATTACTTTGGTCTAAGCATGTGTCTATACTGTTCAAGCAATTGAAAAAAACTGTAAATGGCCTACTTATGAATGCTTACCAAAGTTTTCATAAAAGTGATTGGATGCAATTCTTCTTGTGGACTCTGTTGACCCTGTGGGGCCATAGTGGTGTACTGGTCCTACTCAGGAGGGAGAGTGGGTTGGCTAGTAACCTGAAGGTTGCTAGTTCGATGCCCGGCTCGTCCTAGCTGAGTGTCGAGGTGTCCTTGAGCAAGGCACCTAACCCTAAAACTGCTCCCAACGAGCTGGCTGTTACCTTGCATGGCTGACTCCGCCGTCGGTGTGTGAACGGGTGAATGTGAGGCAGTATTGTAAAGCGCTTCGGCCGGCCAATTGTTAGAAAAGCGCTATATAGAATGCAGTCCATTTAGTGGTGTACTGGCACCAGTGGTGTACTGACACTAGTGGTGTACTGGTACTGGTTCTAGGGCTGTACTAGTGGTGCACTGAAAAGGGTCGGAAAATATTCAGAGCAACGATATTCAGAGGGCTGGTCACGTGGTACAAACTGATCCAATGAGCTTGAACCAAAAGTCTGGGTCTGATTAGAACGAGAATATTCCACACTAACGTCCAAAGTCAGATAACACAACATATTTTATTTTGTACAAAAGGACAATTCCCATCATTCCACAGCGTCTTTACTCTGAGGTTCAGGGGAGGGCGAAACCGGGGCCTGCTCCGCGGCGGGCGCCCCCCTGACCCCCGCTGGTGCCTGGTCCTGGGCGGGGTTCTGGCGCCGGTAGTAGGGGCCGTAGATGTAGACCCCCCCGGCGGTCCCCAGGCACATGGCTACGGCCATCTGGGGGAAGGTGATGCTCCGGCGGAACATGGTCTCCTCTGGTCTGGGAACCGGCCGACGCTCCGGAGCATGAGGAGAACCTGGAGAGAGGAACGGGAAGAGTCACCTCTGCTGCCCGCTTTTACTTTGTAACTGGACGATTCTCCCAAAATGATAATAATTGTCATGGAGTATGTGTGGGAGAGTGTGTATATATATATATATATATATATATATATATATATATGCAAAACACATGCGCGCGCACACACACACACACACACACACACACACACACACACACACACACACACACACACACACACACACACACACACACACACACCACACACACAAACACACACACACAAGTACTTACTATCAGCAAGAGCAACCTAAAATGTCATATGCATTGTGTTGATAAATAGAAAGAATATAAAAAGGATAAGCTCTTCTGCTGTTGAATAATAAGGCATTAGAACAGAACTATTAATCTGAAATAAATAAAAACGAACAGGAAATACAAGAAGCCTCTTGGAGCTTAACTTGACAAAGATACTCCCCCAGTTGTGACCTGAAATATACATTATATATGTCGAATTGTAGGTTATCGTCTAAATTAAAATGTTTTCTGAACTTACCGGAGATATTAGAAGGCACAGAAGATGAGAGACAGCCAAATCTAATACTTATAGGAAAGCTAACGCTACTGTTTGGTCAAGGACCACAGGACGAAACATGTTCCACAACCGGGTACTACAGGAAGGTAGACGGGGTTCTCGCGAGAACTGCTCAATATCTCGCGAACGTGACTGCGTGTCATCTAAATGTTAATAATATAAAAATGTATACACATTGTTGTGTGTCTTATATTTATTAGGAAGATATCAAGATGTGCCCCCTTCATTAACTGTATATGTCCATACATTCAAAACTATAATCGTAAAATTAGGAGGCCTTTATGCAATTTTGAATAACATTTAAAAAATATATATTTGTATCAACCAACAGAACTATACTATATTGAGGAAAAAATGAAATTAACACATTGCACTGATAGATATTTTCTTTAATTTATACAAACTGTAGTTAGTTTTGTAACTTTTATTGTGAAGTAAAGTAACACTTGTACCGGAAATGTAGAGTATAAGGAAGTTGACGAAGTTGCCTCCGTCTAGTTTGTGATTCACAAGCTGGTGGAAGTCTGGATTCATTTATTAATCATTATTACTATATTCTGTAGTCAATGATCTAACAGAACATGTCAGTCTATATCCATGATGGTTAATTTTGTTTGACGTTTAATGTTGCTGATCGTCGTCAAGTATTAGAAATCAACTATTTGGTTGGAATATCGGACAATATTATCGATCACTAATCGAAGACAGATTGTTTCAATGACAAGGGGATTGACGCCACGATGGAGACCATCCGTGCCCCGTTTCGGCTTCAGGGATAAAGGACGAAACTGTCAAACTGAGGAAACGGAAATCCCAGCTACACAACAATGTGGTTTAACGAGGGTGGGCATCTGGATGATAAGTCATAATTAATAAGTCTTCCATCAGCACCTTCTGTTCAGAGGACCATGATTCCTTCCTCCACTCCACAGGCTGGTTGACCTTCGGCATCACCGCCTTCTCGGTGGTGTTTCGGCTGGTCAACTGCTCCTGGTCCAGACCAGCTTCGTGCCTGATGAGTACTGGCAATCCTTAGAAGTCTCCACTACATGGCCTTTGGATATCCTTTTGAACATGATATAGTCGTCCCGGTGACTGAAGCCACTGTGTTTGTTAACATGATGCCGCTGACCTGGTGATAGAATGAACACTGTATTCACCTTGACCTTCTCACTTACGGCTATCTGACCTGGGAGTGGCAGGACCGGTCTCAGAGGGTTCATCTACCCGCTGTTCTTCGCCTCCATTTACAAAACTCTGCACTTCATCGGCTTGGACTCTGTGACTGTGCTGGTAAGTACAAACCACATTTCACTGCTCTTTTTAGCGTTCAGTTTCCTGTGTTGTTCTGTGATGCTAAAGTTGTTCTGCTCTAACCGGAGTGGTCGGCGCATAGATATGGTTTCCCAGAGTCATGCAGGCCCTGCTTGCGTCTGCGGCCGATGTGAAGATGTACTTCTTCACCCGATCGATGGAGAATCCTCGTGTGGCAAAATGGACGGTAAATAATGACAAGACTACAGAATATGATTTTACTTAATGTGCTGTTATCATGTTAACCAAGATAAGATACTTTACATACCCGGTAAAATCACATTAGTATGATTTTATGAATGGATTTCTCTGCACATACTGTTGTTGTTGTTGTTGTTGTTGTTATTGGCCGAGCTAGATTTATTTTGCCCAGTTTCCTGTTGTCAGTACAAGGAGTGCAGGGTGGAATCCTTTCTGATATCCCAACAAACTGTCTCCACTGCTAGTACTTCTGCCAGCTGTGCTCCTGGTTCACCTGGTACTGCTGCACCCGGACCCTGAGTAACACCATGGAGACCACCCTGACCAGCCTGGCCCTCACCTACTACCCCCTCCCGGGCTCCAAAGCACACCACAGGTCAGAGCCCCTCCAGGCCGGGGTCTGTATCTTGTCATCCTCTATCGATCGATCGGAATGAATCATTTTCTTTTTTTAATACGTCTCAGTAAGAAGTATCTGACGCTGGTCGCCATGGCGATCGTGATCCGTTCCCACGGCGCTGATCGTCTGGCTTCCCGCTGCTCGTCTCCCACTTCCACCGGGAGGAGGGCCGGCTGCGGCTCATCACCCACCGCTGCCCTCCCCATAGGGTGAAGGGTCCTCCGTCACGCCCCATACTCAGCACCGATTTGACCTTAAACGTGCTCACTAACCGCCTCTCTGACCCGCAGGGGCTCTTACCCTGGTGAGCTCAACTGTAATCGACTGCCTGTTCTACGGCAAGGTACAGAACCCCCCCCCCGGTCCCCCTGTCTGCTGATTATAAGGTCCTCTCTGAGGCAGTGTGTGTCTAAAGCTGGTTCTCTCCGCAGTGGACCCTGGTGCAGTACAACTTCCTGCGGTTCAACGTGCTGCACGGTTCTGGCCGCGTTCTACGGCTCGCACCCCTGGCACTGGTACCTCAGCCAGGGCTTCGCAGCGGTCGTCGGGCCCACCTGCCCTTCTTCCTCCACGGATGCTCGCTGGCCTCCAGACGCTACAGGGTCCTGCTGGTCACCATACGTCTGGACCCTCATGGTGTACAGGTGAGCTCGGGTCGGGGGTCAAAGGTCATTGAGGTGAACTGCAGGACGGACCAGAGTGCTCACAGTCTGTGATCTGTGAACAGCTTTCTCCCACACAAAGAGTTCCGGTTCATCTACCCCGTGCTGCCCTTCTGCATGCTCTTCTGTGGTGAGGTCCTTTGTCCCGGTATTCACCATGTCATTGTTCATGGTGTCACAACACCCTCGTTGACGAGGTCTGCTCCCCTGGGCCTGAAGGGATGTCGCTGGCCCACCTGAAGGCCCGGAGGCGGGCGGCGGCGGGGGTGCTGCTGGTGGCCAACCTGCTCCCAGCGCTCTATACCGGCCTGGTTCACCAGCGGGGGGCACTGGACGTCATGACCCGTCTGCAGGAGCTCTGTGAGCCCCCCGGCCCCGCGGGCTCCCCCAGCCCTGAGGTCCTGTTCCTCATGCCCTGTCACTCAACCCCCTACTACAGGTACTGTCAAACCTCACCCTGTCACTCAACACCCTGTTACTCCTCACCCTGTCACTCAACACCCTACTACAGGTACTGTCACACCTCACCCTGTCACTCAACCTCCTCCTACAGGTAGTCTGTCACACCTCACCCTGTCACTCAACACCCTGTTACTCCTCACCCTTTCACTCCCTCACCCTACTACAGGTAGTCTGTCACTCCTCACCCTGTCACTCCTCACCCTATCACTCAACACCCTGTTACTCCTCACCCTACTACAGGTAGTCTGTCACTCCTCACCCTGTCACTCCTCACCCTGTCACTCAACATCCTGTTACTCCTCTCCCTTCTACAGGTAGTCTCTGTGGGGGTCTGTGACTCCAGACTCTACAGGTTGTTTCTCTGGGGGTTCTGTGATAGGACTGGTTCCTCTATGTTATCTATTCCACAAAGTAGAGTCCATCATTCTGTTTGTCTGTGTGTGTGGTCCTTATAATGTTTTTTTCTGTGTGATTACACCTCCACCAGGGATTATATATGATCGGTCTTACTTGAAATACTAGAAAACATGAGTAAAAAAAGATTACAAATAGTTTGACATCTACTCCTTTCCTCCTGCAGCCACGTCCACTGCCCCCTCAGGATGAGGTTCCTGGAGTGTCCCCCTGACCTCGGGGGGGCGGGCTACTCTGAGGAGGCCAGGGTGTTCTATCAGGACCCCCTCCACTGGCTCTCAGGGGCCTTCCCAGACCGGGCCGCCCTGCCCACCCACCTGGTGCTGTTTGACGTGCTGGAAAAGGTACAATGTTCGAGGAGGGTTCTGGTCTATTAAACACAATAAGTCGGCTTCACTGTTTTTCCGTTATTAAAACGCTCTGTCGTTGATCTAGGACATTTCCGGATTTCTGGAAAGCAATAAATTCACAAGGACTGCCGAGATATTCCACTCTCACTTCCCTGAAGGGCGAGTTGGAGGAAACATCTTGGTCTACGAGAGACGAGCCGCGGCCCTGGAGGAAAACATACCACCTGATATTTAAAATAGCTTTTATTTGTTTGTTATTAAATGTGAGACAAAACCAAGTTCGTCTGAGTTTAGTTTTTCTTTATTGTTTTTGTTTATCATCCAACACGCCAAACTTGAAGGTCAAATAAAACATCCAGAACAAGATGAGAAGTGGAATGTAGAGTTGGAACATTTAAAAGCGATCTAACCATGGCAAAGAACTTCACAACAACGTGAAGTACAGCAACAAGTCCAATTCAACTTGAACAATAAAACATCACGTCTAATGAGAACCCAAACCTTGCTGCTCAACAGCTTCTTGAAAGTTGATCAATTTACAATAACTAATCTGTTGTGGTTTGAAGTTCTAATTTATAAAGTAGATCAAAGGAACCAGATCACTTGGGGAACACTCTGCCTGTCGGAATGGCTTTTAAGTACATTCCCAACTATTTGAAAACTAAACACAAAAAGCTTAAATTCAGTAGCATTATACAGGAAACATTGTGCAAAACATGTAAGACTCTTAGTCCAAAGCAAATCAGGAAATAATTATAAAGTAAGTGGAAAGACACTATTTGCATATGTTAATATTTTGGATCAAACGGCAATGGGCCCAATTCAATTTTGACGTCAGCCATGTGTGTGTCTGAGTTCCCTCCTGATCGGCTAGATCTCCTCTCTCTCTGGGGCCGCGACCTCGCTCTCTGCTGCTGCTGCTGCTGCTGCTTGACCTGCAGGCTTTCTTTGGTCTGCTTACTGGGACCCTCCGTAGGTCTGTTGGGAAGTTCAGAGGTGAGAAAAGCCTATCATTTACAATCGTGTCACAGGTACACCTTGAAACGCTGTCACTGTTTAACTGGTCTGCGGGAGTTACCTTGGTCCATAGCTCTTAGTGTTTGACTCTCCATAGAAGTGCCTGTCGACGTACTCATCGAGGTCTGCAAACACCCCGTCATCAAGGCCGTAGTACTCGTGCATGTTCTCCAGGTAATCCTCCACGCGGCCGACAAAGTCTTTGAACTGCATCTGGTCGTGGATGAACACGCCGTTGAGGAAGAACTTGTTGATGAACCTGTCCAACTCCCTCCAGTGGTGGAAGTCCTCCACCTCCTGATGGAGGTAGCTCTGGAGGAGCTGGTGGAACTCGTCCGCTCTCACGGGCTCCGTTCCTTCTCCGAAGAGACTCGGGGAGCCCTTGAAGCCACGGTTGAAGACGCGGGCGCCCCGCCTGGGGGCCTCTCGCTGGCTCTGCGTGTCTCCGTCCTCATGGACTTTGTCTCCTGACTTACGGGTGTTCTGGCTGCGCTTGTGGCCCTCGGTGGACTCAGAGGAGTGGCTGTGCTGAGGCCTGTGGGGCCCCTGCTGCCACGGCCCCTTAGTGTCCCAGGGCCCCTTAAAGTCCCAGGGGCCCTTAGCGTTGTTGAATCTTTTGGACTCGGCGGTGGCCTTGTTGATTAACGTTGACGCGGAATCCTTAAAATGGCGGAAGGTTGATTTGACGGAATCAGAGAACTTCCTCAGGTTCTCCTTCACTGCCTCCTTGGCCTTCTTGAGCTGCTCCTTGTGGTGATGGACAAACTCCTTGGAGGAGTTCTTCACTGCCTCGAAGGTCTTCTTCAACTTCCCGGCCATGCCCTCTTTGGACTTCTGGGCTCTGGGCGGAGTGTCTCCTTTGGCCTTCTCCTCCTTGCTCTCCACGTACAGCCGCTCCCACAGGTCTGAGCGCTGCTGCTCAAAGCCCAGCCTCTTCTCCAGCTCCGTCAGCCGCGTCTGGGTCTCCGCCTGGCTCTGCTCCGCCCCGGCGCTGCTGCCGGCCAGCTGCTCCAGCTCCTCCTGAGGCCCTCCGTGAACCTCCTCTCCCGGTCCAGCTCCTTCCTCAGCGAGCGCGTCTCCGCCATGGCTGCGTCCCTCTGGCTGAGCACGCCGCGCCCCAGCACCCGCCTCGCCTCCAGCTGCTCCGTCAGCCTCTGGTTCTCCGACACCAGGGGGTCCGCGCCGCGGGCCCCGAGCCGGGCCACCTCGGAGCGCAGGGCCCGCAGCTCCTCCTGCAGGCCCCACAGAGAGCGTTGCTCCTGCTCCAGGGAGCTCTGCAGCTGCTGCTTCTCCGAGGCCAGCCGCTGCCCCTGGGCCTCCATCAGGGCCCTCTCCTCCACCCCCTGCTGCAGCCGCACCTCCAGCTCATAGCCCTGGGCCTGGAGGACACCATACAAAGGGAAGCACTGGTTATCATAATGAATCAACTCGTCTAGTTAATCACCTGTACTCCATAATCACAGCTCCGCACTCCGCACAGCTCCGCACACACAAAGTGGTCAAACCTGCTTGTTATTCATTATATTTGCTCAGGTTGAATCATGTTTAAAATACTACATAACTAATAATGAATATTCCCAGTGGTTCTACTTGGGAGGCTGTAGAGAAGGACAGGTCACCTGTAGCAGGGTCTGTCGTATATTGAGCTCCTCATTCTCTTTCGATATATTTATTATCATCTCCACGAAGCTTCTGTGATTGAGCTCTTCTTTGGGAAACCAAGCCAGGTCCTATAGGGTGAAACAAAACGTCCACAGGATGAACTGACAAGAACTAGCAGGATCATTTCTCTCAATACCTTTCAGAAATCCACCTTTTAAGTAACACGTTAATTTAATTATTTATTTATTGGTTTATTTCAGGGACATTGTACAATGATCAACAGTTAAACTGTAAGTGAGCCAGAGTTAGCCTAAGAGGCTAGTTTACATCCGTTGTCCCCGGATATATTATAGCTTTACTAATACACTAAAGTACACGTTTAGTGTTTTGTTTATTGTAAGCATCTCTCATACCTCGTCTTTAAAAAAGGTTCTCAAACACTCTTCAAGCACTGCGTCAGGATCCCTACACACTGCGTGTGTAGGGAATCCCTGCTGAGGTTGGCCTGAAATACAAAGTACAATGACTACAAAATACGATGAACATGAGAACCTTGAACAAACAGACCAACACTGACCAATCAAATATCAATCTCAGTTACAATCTGTCTGCATTTCTGCATGTCGTCAAAGCCCTGAAGCGAATGGTAGATTCCAGTTCTGCCATTGATGCTAAACCTCCCGTAATTTCCGTAACATTTCCTGCATGCCAAGCAGTTCTTACAGTTCCAATGTAATCCGACTCTGGTGACTCTTCCTGGAGGTATTTACCGTAGGAGTGGCCCACGCTAATGCTGACGGCGACCAGCAGCACCAGCAGGACACACGTGTTGAGGCTGCAGCCGGCCTCCCCCGGCCCTGGGACCCGGGCCCCGCGAGCCTCATGGGCCTTGGGAACCTCCTCCCCCTCCTCCTCCCGCTCCTCCGCCTGCTCCTGCTCCTGCTCCTCCTCACTCTGGCCAGACCCCGGCGCCCCTACCTCCGGGGGGTCTGCCAGCAGGGGGCCGGTGTTCCTCCGGGGGCGCCTCCTCCGCAGGGCGGTGGCTGCTCCGCCCACGGACTCGTCCTCACTGCTGCTGCTGGACGGGGGCGGCGGGGGCGGCTGGGCCGGCAGCACTGAGGATCAACACATTCATGTATTAGTGTCGGACCAAGCAGCCCTATGTTATATCAGTCCAACACATTCATGTATTAGTGTCGGACCAAGCAGCCCTATGTTATATCAGTCCAACACATTCATGTATTAGTGTCGGACCAAGCAGCCCTATGTTATATCAGTCCAACACATTCATGTATTAGTGTCAGACCAAGCAGCCCTATGTTATATCAGTCCAACACATTCATGTATTAGTGTCGGACCGCCGAAAATTTCAACACGGGAAGAGCTTAGCGGTAGGGCAAAATCTGTGCACGTTCACGTCGGCAGCAACCGCTTCCTGGTCCAACCGCCGCAGTTGTAACCGCCTCCCCTCTGCCGCCCTTCCCTTATTGAGATGATTGGAGGCGGCGAGTTGCCGCGCGGCAGTGTGCAAGCAGCTTTAGTCTCGGACCAAGCAGCCCTACGTTATATCACAGTCCAACACGTTCATTATATTTATGTTTTAGTCTCAGACCAAGCAGATTGCAGCGTAGAGTAAGTGTTGATAAACAACTACTGATTGATCAAATTCATAATTAAGTCATGGTTGAGTTACTTCAAACAATCGTCAGGGAAAATGCAGAAAGCCAACCACTGCCAAAGATAACGTCAAATAGTTACGGCTACAGTTACCGTGTCGTCAATCACTCTTTGGCACAACGTAGGTTGGTGATACACACAGTCGATAAACAGGAAGAGACAACATGCTACCAAACAAGCATTACAGGTTTACGTCCTGTAACCGCATCCTGATCTTCCTGGGGGTTAAGCTCCGGTTAGTTCTCTCTGGGTTGCTCAAGATGCACACACTTCACTAGCATCACTCTGGGACCACCTGGCAGGGAGCTGCTCCCGGTGAGCTGCAGTCTCAGCCGGAGGCCTAACCGCCACAGAGTCTGAGGAAGCCTCCAGGAACCTCCTGCTACAAAGAACGGCATCATGGGACAGGGGGGACTCAGAAACTCTACCGTTTCTTGGTTTTCTATTCATAGCTCGTCTCGGAAGTCTTGTATCTGCTTTGTAAATACTTGAAACCTTGCACTGATTAAAAGTGTCACGTGAGCCAAAGAAGTTCTAGTGTGAAAGGTGGAAGTGCGTCCTACCGGTCTCTACGGCCGTGAAGGTGTACTGACTGCTGGACGAGGTTCCCATGTAGGACTCCTCGTTGGCTGCTGGTTCACCCCGCTCCTCGTCCTCCTCGTCCTCCAGCTCCTTCATGTCTCCTAAGGTCATGATGTCGGAGGAGGAGAGGTCGCTGGAGGAGCACAGCGCCACGTGCTCCTGGGATGCGGCGCCCCCTAGGGCCTGCAGGGGAACAACAGGTTGGCACAATGAAACATGAGATTTCTGCATGGGGAACTCCAAACTTCAAATATGAATTCAAACTTTACTACAAGCCTATGTTCCTCACTCAGTTTTCATGTGAAAAGTAGTAGAGTAGAGAGCCGGTGGTGGACATAAGGGTTTACACAGTTGTAAGCAATGTATTCTGACCTCAGATGCTGACATTGTTTCCTCAAAGGTTTCTTCCAGCACAGTTTCATCTAGTGGATCGCTTTTCCCTTCAAAGCAACCAGCTAGGAAGAATAAATGCACATGGATCAAGAGGTTATAAACAATAATAATAAATGTGTTTGTTAGACACACATTACATAACCGGTTTGAAACAATGTAAACCAAAGAGTTTAGTCAAATCTTTGGTTTATATTATTTCCAACCGGTTATGTAATGCAGCACTTGATTGACTGCTGTAGCATTGATCTAAATATAAAGTCACATCCTGGTTTTCCTTACCGGTAGGAACCAGCAAGTCTGGCTCCCGAACGGGAGGAAAGCTGGCCGGACCATTCCCGAATTCCAGTGCCTGATCAAGGCCCAGGCTCTCTATGTCTGAACCCTGCAAAACACACAAAAACACGATCATATCGAACCTCAACACAGACATGTACATAATGACAAAGACATATATAATAAGAATTGCAAAATTACAGCTTGTTATAATGTATGCACAACTTTTATTTTACTGCATTTAAACAGAGCAACTTCAAATAAGCTCAGAGCTCCATACAACTGGTGGACAACTAGAGAGGAACGAGAGATAATCACCTCATTGCTGATCAGAGTCCATCCACAGGAGGATTCTGTATCACTCGAGGTTTCTGACATTTTGACCAGTAGTGCAGCCCTCCTGAGGTGAGAGAGACCGTAGTGCAGCCCTCCCGGAGTGAGAGAGAGACAGTTTGTGCACCCCTCCTGGGGTGAGAGATACAGTACGTGCAGCCCTCCTGGGGTGAAACGTGCAGCTCTCCTGCTGTGACGTCAGAGTTTATTGCATCTAAACCACAACAATAACATGGATTAAAAATACAACACAATATCGACCTCTAGCGGGGCGGGCTAAAAGCCCACTAAACTGAAACTGAGAACTAAAACAATCACGATATGACAGGCTGGGACTGAACAACTGTTGACCTTAATTCATCTACTTTAATTTCTCCGTAAAAAGATAATGACTACATGTCTGAAGTTACCTGGTAACGTAATACATGATGCAAGTGGCTAACAACCGCCAAGCATAAGCTATATTGAATGCAATAACTGTGTCCATTCTTTAGTTAAAGTTACACAGGACAGCTAAATCAACAAACGAAGAAAAATGTGTTTATTTACCGGGAGAATCACTGATGCAACTCGTTGCAAGAACAAATATCTGTTGTGCTCTGGGCCTCGGTCGCCCGCATCCAGCAACGACAGCCCAGTTCAGTGGAATGATGGGAAATATAGTTCACAGGAGGAAACACGCCGCCGAGTTTCTCCACATTTAAACTACATAACCCATCGTGCCTGCATGAAGAACTTGGGCCAACAGACGATAGGGAGAGAACCACGTGGTGACGTGAACAACAACAACAACAAGGGCGGATTAACATGGGAGGAGGTCTCGTCGATAGACTCTTCTACACGATCACATCTAATATTAAATATTGTTTCAAACGACAACTGAATATTGACTTTATATCCTGTCGTGGGTAAATAATTGTAACTAAAATATAAAATGATATATACATTATATAAACCTTTTTTATATAATTACTAGTCATTTGTATACATTCTCCTGGGACCTAAAGGTCCCTCCTTCCCTCTCTTATTGAAAGGTTTTAAGATAGTCTCATTTGCATTTCCATTGTCCACGAAGTCAATCGACTGACTTCTTTGTTGTGTTTATTGCTTTAACTGTCTTCCAGCCTTGCAGACATGTCCACTTCAACTTGTAATAACATGTCTCTCAAGCCATGGCTGACTGAACCCTTCAGTCAGCCATGGCTGACAAACTCTAAACTCACGATGGTCACCCCCCTCACCTTTGTTGTTCTGTAATGTATTTTGCCTCAATTCTCAACCCAAGCCTTATGAATCTTTTTTTTTATTCTTATTTTTTTTTATTTCTAGATCATGACCTGCTTTGAGGGAGCACTTATTTAATAGGCCTACTTGATGCCTTGACATTACTCTCTAACAGCCTATTAATATGAAAGTACAATTGGAGATTTTGAAATAGTGATCTTATTGAAATTTATGAAAGAATAACTTTTTACAAGATGATTCTAATTTTCATTGGATTATATACACTAATTAAAACACATGAATATCCTATTTCTGTTAAGTCTCTTCCATGAAATGCAGCTTAACCAAACTGCACCTTTTTATGTAATAAAGTAAACTTTAAGTTTCATGTTTTTATGAAGTTTCTACAGGTTCAAATACTTTGGGTTGTATGATTGAAGCCCACGTACTTCAATTATAAAAAAAGGTTGATTTAAGCTTACAAATTATTCAAAATATCAAAGCTTAATAAAGAATAGCCTGTATAGACTGTATAGCGCGGAAAGGGCTATTGCCGCTACTTTTGGTGGAGCAGCTTGTGGCTTCCCCCCACTGTAAAAGCCGCTAAGTATAGCTTCCTTTGTTTCCTTTGAGTAGAAGCAGCTCGGCTGTGTTCTAAGTTACCACATTTGTTTGGTAACACTTTTGTTTAAAAAAAAAAAAGTTTCCGTTCAGTCACTCACGTTTAAGGCAGCATTCTCGCGTCCCCTCCCTGTAACACTGTTGTGTAACACTGTTGTGTATTTCTTTTCAGTCACTCACTGGTGAAGGCAGCGCTCTCGCGTCCTCTCCCGGTAACACTGCTGTATATTTGAGCTCAGTCACTTTCCAGTGAAGGCAGCGCTCTCGCGTCCTCTCCTGGTAACACTGCTGTGTAATTCTTTTCAGTCGCTTACTGGTGAAGACTGCGCTCTCGCGTCCTCTCCCAGTAACACTGTCTTGTGTTTTTTGAGTTAGAAGCTTACTGGTGAAGGCAGTGCTCTCGCTCCCTCTCCCAGTGTTCTGCTGATGGCTCATGTGTGTGGCCCTCCTTGAGCCTGACGATGGTCATGATCGCTGCCCCTCTTGCCTCGGCTTCGAGCATTTGAGGGAGGGCCTTACCGAGAGGGCCTGTATGAACTGCGGCTCCATGCCCTTGGCACTCAGGCTGGCTAGGCTCGCAGCGGTGGAACGTCCGACAGCCGTCGACCTTCCCTCAATGACGCCACTTCCTTCGGCTCAGCCCGGCCGTTCTTGGCGTCGGGGTAGAGCAGTGCCCCCTCCCCCCAGGAAAAGGGCTAGGAACGAGCTAGCATCCAAGGTGGATCGCTTGTCGTCCGACATGGTGAGGATACAGGAGCTCCTCCTGACCCTGCAACCTGGGGCGGGTGGGGCGGTGGCTGGCTCCAGCCTGACCCTTCCTTGGGGATGCGCCTAGCACGGGCGATGTCCTGTCGCTGGCGGCGTTGGTTAACCTCTTTAGTGAAGGTGCCACTGAGGAGGAAACCTCAAACACTTTTGGGAAGGCCTCCCGCTCCTCTGCTCAGAGCTCTGGGCACAGCATAGAGGGTAAACCCATGGGGGCCGTCATCCGTACGGGACCTGGCTCGCCTGGGGCTCGATGCTCCTCAGGAAGACTTGGCTCAGCCTAGCGCCTTTTTCAGGTGCAGCCCTGCCACAGCCCCTTTCTCTGTCCCTCCTTCGGAGGAGTACTTAAAGGAGCTACATGTTTTCTGGAAGGATGCCAAGGCTCTCCCCCGTCCTTCTGCCAGTGCTCGGGCCTTGGGCTGCCATTGCGGGATCCAGCGCAGTATGGGCTGGGTCGCATGCCACCCGTTGAGCCCGCCATTGCCTCCCTCATTTTGACTCCCGATCAGGCTTTGCGGCCGGATGCCAGGTGTCCTCGGCCCCAGTGCAGGGTCACAGACGACCTGCGACGCAGCAGCGCGTATGGGTCTGATAGGCAACTCCCTCTCCCACCTAATGCTGGCGCTCTCGACTTCACTGCAACAAGCTGTAGTTGAGTCTTCTACGCAGGACCTGAGTGATGCATCCCTACAGGCCTTTGCCCTCATGTCCAGGAAATTGGGCTGTGTCATGTCCACCCTGGTCCAGACTCGCCGCCAGGTTTTGTTGGCTCAGTCGCCCCTGAAGGAGGCATTCAGGAAGGCCCTCAGAGCCGTACCAGTGGTTCCGGGGGAGCTGTTTGGATCAGCTTTGAGACGCTGGAGCGAGCTGGCCAAGCTAGGCAAACCAACCTGCAGCTGTCGGGTCTTCACAGGAGTGTGTCCGCTCCCAGCCATGCTCTTATCCAGCGAGAGACGAGGGCCTACGTAGATCTCGGCGGCCCGCCTAGCAGCCCGCTGATAACTTTCGCGCCCGCCCATCGCCCGGGCAGCCTTGGGCCGCGCAGCCTCGCCGGTACCCCTCCAGAGCCGACAGAGGCCGGGGGGCCAGGCGCTAGGACCACGGGGCCGGTCGTCGGCTGTTTTTCCCAGCAGCAGCTCAGTTACTGGGCTGCCTGTACTATAGAACCCTGGTTGGTTTCCACCTTAACCCGAGGGTACAAATTACAGATCCGACGGCGGCCCCAGGCCTTTGGCCGGGTCAAGATTACAGTCGTCCGTCATCCGACAAAGGCTGCAGCTCTGGCCCAGGAGCTATCCGCCCTCGATCGCCTCCTGGGTCGCGATCGAGCCAGTGGACCCTCAGTTATAACCCGGGGGGTTCTACTCAGCGTACTTTCTGGTATCCGAGAAAGCCGGCGGATTCCGGCCAATTCTAGATCTTAGGGGCCTGAACACGTTTTTAACGGTTTTACCATTCCACATGCTCACCTCTGCAGACACCCTGAGGGTAGTTGCCAGGGGGGAGTGGCTCACGACTATAGACCTAAACGACGCCTATTTTCTTGTGCCGGTTGCGTCACACGACAGGCTGTTCCTGAGGTTTGCCTATCGGGGCCGGCATTTCCAGTTCAGGGTACTTCCCTTCGGGATTTCCCTCTCCCCGAGGGTTTTCACCAGGGTTGTGGCGGCAGCCCTTGCACCCCTGCAGACGCGAGAATGAAGGTCCTGCCGTATCTGGACGACTGGCTGGTCTGTGCGCCGTCCAGGTCCCAGGTGGCCCAGGACACGGCCCGCCTGCTGTCGCACGTCGCCCGGCTGGGCTTGACGGTGAACCGATTGAAGAGTTGCCTGGACCCTTCCCAACGGGTTACCAATCTGGGGTTGGTCCTAAACTCGGTCGCCATGAGGGCCTACCTTTCACCTCGGCGCGTGAACGACATCCTCCGCCTCCTTCCCCTCTTCAGAGCCAGCAGGAGGCTGCTTTTTATTCAGTTCCTTCAGCTTTTGGGCAGGCTGGCAGCTGCTTCAACTGTGGTGCCTCTGGGCTTACTTTCCCTGCGCCAACTCCAATGTGGCTGAACAGCCTGCACCTAGATGCCAAGTGGCACAGGCAGAGGAGGGTCAAGGTGACCCTGCAGTGTTTCGTCTCTCTGGCTCCATGGAGGGTGAGAGCGTATCTGGCGGCAGGCGAACCCATGGGCGCAATTCCGGTACGCTGGGAGTTGGTAACAACGGACGCCTGCCTCTCGGATGGGGCGCAGTGTGGCAGGGCAGGACTGCGCAGGGACGGTGGTCTGGCCGAGACATTGCACAAAACATCAATGTGCTAGAGCTCCGGGCTGTGCAGCTGGCACTGGCCAGCTTTCTGCCCCATTTGGCAGGCCAGCATGTCCTGGTCCGGTCGGATAACATGGCCACGGTTTCCCAGGTGAACCACCAGGTGGGCACCAGGTCGGCACGGCTTCTCCGGGTATCCCAGAGCCTGTTGACTTGGGCTTCTCCCGGGCGGCAGACTTCCTCTCCCGACGGAAGCCTCCACCGGGGGAATGGCGGCTTCACCCCTAGGTGGTGGAGTCGATGTGGGGCCTCTTCGGCAGGGCAGAGGTAGATCTCTTTGCCTCGGAGGAGTCGGCGCATTGCCACCTCTGGTTCTCCTGGGCAGAAGCGTCCAGCCCTTTAGGGCAGGATGCGCTGGCGCACGATTGGCTGGACAGGCCTCTCTATGCGTATCCACCATTGCCTCTGATTCTACGACACTCCTTCTGGTGTCCCCCTTTTGGCTGGGAAGGCTCTGGTATCCACTGCTGCTCAGGCTCTGCTGCAGCTCGCCATGGCGCCTCCCCGACAGGAGGGATCTCCTGTCAAAGCTTGGGGGTCAGATCTGGCATCCCAAACCCCGTCGCCTTCAGCTCTGGGCTTGGCCACTGCAGGGCCTGACCCACTGCTGAGGGATTGCAGTGCGGCTGTCAGGGGTACTATAATGAGTGCCAGGGCACCGTCGACCAGGTTGCAGTACAAAAACAGAGGGAAGCTGTTCTCCAACTGGTGTATGGCTTGGGCCGTGGATCCAGCGCACTGCGCTGTGCCCACCGTGCTGGAATTCCTGCAGTTCCTCCTGGATAGTGGCCGATCGCACTCTACCTTGAGGGTCTATGTCGCTGCCATCTCCTCCCTACACGATAGGGTTGACAGCGCCACGTTTGGATGCCACAGGTTAGTGTCCCACTTTCTTAGTGGGGCTTTGAGGCTGCGTCCCCCTACAGCCATGAGGGCTCCAGCATGGGACCTGCCGCTGGTGCTGGAAGCCTTGTCATCACCTCCCTTCGAGCCTTTGGGTCAAGGGGGGTTGAAGTGGCTGTCCTTTTACTCGCCATAACCTCTGCAAAGCGTGTCGGGGAGTTACATGCCCTATCGGTGAGTGATACATGCTTGAGGTGGAACTCTGATGGCTCGGGTGTCACTCTATGGCCAAATGTTGCGTTCCTGCCAAAGGTGCTTCCACGCAATCACCTTAACAAGCCCATCCAGTTAGCATGCTTTGACCCCCCCATCTGAGGAGGGTGGGTCTGAGCTGCTGTGCCCAGTGCGGGCCCTTAGGGCTTATATTTCTGCTACCGCCAGTATTCGCCAGTCTGAGCAGCTTTTTGTTTGCCATGGTGGCCCTAACAGGGACAAAACAAAGCAGAGGCTGTCCCACTGGATTGTGGAGACCATAACGCATACCTACGGGACCAGTGGTCGCCCCCCCCGCCATCCAGGGTGAGGTGACACTCAACCAGGAGCGTCTCAACATCATGGGCTGCCCTGAGAGGGGTGCCCTTGGGGACCATCTGTGCCGTGGCGTCCTGGACGTCGCCTAGCACATTCTCCAGGTTCTACCGTGTCAACGTTGCCACTCCCCATCTAATGGGCGTGGTCCTGATGCCAAGCTCTGCTGTCTCCAGGCAGTCGGGTGAGTGCTTGGATTCTTCGTGATGTTGTTGGTATTGGCCATCCAGTGCTTATTGCACCGCCTCTGGCGGTCAGTAAGGATGAAATAGAACGCAGAGTTACGTATGGAACTCCGGTTCTATGAATCCTGGACGACCGCCAGAGTTACAGGTCACTCAGAAGTCTTGTGGTTCGCGAGAAGATTCTGGGAACAGATCCTCTGTCGACACCGGGCTATATAGCCCATCCGGTGTCACGAGGGTCACAGGTGACTTTGTTGGTTTCAGTACTCGAACTGCACATGCAGTCCAGTGCTTAATGCACCGCCTCTGGCGGTCATGCATGATTCATAGAACCAGAGTTACATACGTAACTCTGCGTTCTAAGTTTTGGGTTCAGATTGCCTTTTCTTCCCACTACTTTCCTGAGCTTTACTTTTGACGGGGGAGTGGTCTGAGTGATCAGAGATGCATGCTGGGGTTTTGCGCTGTCTGAAGTCTAAAGTTCTGTGCGCGCCCTCCCCCCCCCCCCCCCCTTATGAACCAAATGTTTGAGAGGCCTTCGTGACGTCAGTTACGTGAGCTGGAATGTCCTTCAAGATGGTGAAAGGGACTCCCCCTAAGGTCAAACGCCCGGGCCAAGATGTGAGGGCTCCACCTCTCAGCAACTAGAACACAACTTCAGTCCTTTACCTGAGAACTATGGAGCACATCGTACTCCATCGTCCCTGGCTGACGAAGACCAGGAATCTGGAGGAAGACCAGGACTCTGCCTGCCAACAATAAGTACTGGTGAGTCTGCATGAACTGTACTGTTAACGATCAGACATGACTACCAAGGACCAGTTTCTTAGCAGACCAACTGCTATTGTTGGTTACCAGACGTTGAGGCTGTTTGTCCCAGACCAGGACCCAGGGTGGAGGAGGTGATGGAGCCATGCTGGGGACCAGCTGGTGAAGGAAGTCCCTCGTGGGGTTATTACGTCTCTAAAGGGACTATCACCCTCACCTCAATTTAATAGGCTGCTGCTGCTGCATCATCTACTTGGATTTAAAAGGTATGCTCTTGATTTCACATTCATTTTTAAAGTTGTAAAAAATGACTCTAACCCTTTGCCACCATTTCTATGTAAGGGCAAGTTGGAAAGAATAGAATAAATCATATTTCATCCTCTCTAACATTCCAGCCAGCACAGGTTCAAACAGGGCGTCTAAAGAATAACCTCCCCAGGGTTCAACTTCCCGGCTGTGTTACCAGACCAGGGGTCCTGGGCTGAGGAGAGCTGATGGAGGAGCCTGGAATCTGCCTGCCAACAAGTAGTACTGGTAAGTTTACTACCAGACATTACAGCAAACTACCACTGATGCCATACCGCACAAACCACTGTGTTACCAGACTATCAAACTGCCGCTGTGATTGTGCGCATACATTGGGACTAAGCCTGTTTGTTACCAACATGAGGGCGTGGCAGAGGGAGGTGATGGAGGACCACCCTGGTGAAGGATGTCCTGCTGGACGAGAGACACCAACTCTAAAGGGACGACCACTGAGGAGAGAGAGCTAGAGCCGTGCATCTGGAAGGTGAATCTGGTGCCGACGGCCCTCTACAGGCCAGGATAAGGTGAGAGACATTTGATGGCTCCATCAAATGAGGTACGAGGTTTAACCCCCAGGTTCTCAGACTAAATGCATCTGAATTCAGAGTCTCTTTGAATAAGAGTGTGCTAATTGACCGAATGTTGTATCATGAGAATAATCCATGTCATCCATCTTTATAATGCGCGGTTAAACTGCTGTGTTCAGTCTGGGGCCGACGCACCTGAGCGGCACCCCACCTGCTCCTCTGCACAGCTGGACTCCTTCAGGTCAGTCGTCCTCTGCTGAAGATATCATGGATGTTTTAACCGTTGGGTTTTTACAACTGAAGTAACCCTAGTGATTACCTGACACAAATAAGACATTCATGTAGAATTTGTATTTTTCCCCTGGTAATGTTTCAGAGGGACAAACAAACGGCATCACAGCCGAGCTCATCGCTGGACTGGATTCATCTCCTACACTCAGACCTTCACCTCATGCTGCTCACTGGGACCCTCCTCAGGGCTCTCATTGGGACTCCCCTCAGGGCGTCCATCAGGGCTCCTCCCCTCAGTGGGGGGGCTCCTGCTCCCCGCAGTCGGGTGTTCCTCAGGGTACAGTGTTAGGGAGAGATCGTCGAGGTATCGGCTGGTTTCCACATGGGATGGATATCGGACACAATGCTTCCCCAAAATGTTTAAATGTGCAAATGCTTTTTGAAATGTGTTCTTATTGTGTTTGTTGATATAAAAATACAAAATATGCAACCTGGTTGTGTGGCTTCTTCAGTGTGTTGTGAGTTTACTGCTCTCAACGTCCTGGGTCGGTCGTCAAGTAACCCCCTCTTTCCTCAGCTTAACCCCCCCTCCTCACCTAAATCCCTCCCTCGTCTACCTTAACCCGCCCCTTATCCTCACTTGAACACCCCCCAACCTCAGCTTACCCCCCCTCCTCTACCCTCACCTTAACCCCTGTACCCTCAACTTAACCTCCATCCCCCCCCCCCCCTTACACTCACCTTATTACATTTACATTTAGCAGACGCTTTTATCCAAAGCAGTAAATTTGTCAGTAAGAGAAACAACCATCTCTGTCAGTAGAGTAAGTATGTTCATAGATCGCTAGGTTAACCTGTCATTTTAACTATCATATTTATTGGACAACAGTTTAGTATCGTACAATATAACTCTGATAACGGTGTTATGGATATTTCAGGGCTGGCAAACTGCCTCTGAGCCCTAATTTAAAAGGATGGCTGACCTATAGTAACAAGCATTACAAAAGAAATTGATTAAGGACAAGTTTCTATTTCTATAATTTTATTGAAACTAGAATTCCTCTTTCACAATTAAAGGCGGTATAAAACTGCTTACATTCAACCACTGAACCATTTGGGGCGGAGCGTCGATATAACTTGTAATTCAGACAAAAACAAAATGGACCAAATATGTCAAGACATGGACACTGAACAAAAAACATTCTTATTACAAAAGGTACATTCAATATTCAAGAGTCTGGTCCGGAGGGGGGGCAGCGGCAGCTCCCTGAGTTCAACTGTGAAATGGCTGTCGCGCCGACCCCCTGAAACCGGCTGAAACCAGCTCGTCATGTTCTACTGCAGAGGGGAGGAGCCACACAAACCAGGCTCCGCCCCTTAAATTCACACATTCAGGAATGAACTTCCAGGAAACAAAACAAAGTGTCAGACATTCTTATCCGATGAGTCGTAGGCTATTTGGCATTCGTTATAAATATAAGGAAAAAGCAGAACGTAATGAGGTAGCATTTATTTAGCTTTACCATTCAGAGACCCAATCCAGAACCTGTAGACTCTGAAATCATGGTAGAAACAAAATCTACAATCCAGATTGGATTGGGTTTGGGGATTCAGTTGTGTAAACAGATTTGGTTTCCAGTAGACTGCGTCAAAGTAACAGAGCTTATCTTCAGGTTGTGGACTGGGCCTCATACTTCTCTTACTTATTCAACTGCATCAAAGTGAGAGCACTTAAGTCAAACATGAACCCAGTTCTGACGTCATTGCACGAGAAATGGGACTTGCGTAGCAATAAAACCACTAGTACAGCAACTGAAACATCCATCGCTGCTCCACAAAATAAAGACTGTTCTTGAAAGGTGTTGGAAATAAATGATTTGTTCACAACCACACTTTCAAACATCTCCTGGCGGCTTGCAATGTCGTAGGAACACTAAGTAGTCTTTTAGTTTACAAAAACATCACTATACAAAAGGAAAAGCATCACAAAGAGACAGTGTGCTGTTTAATTGTTCTTTTGCCGATATGCAACGGTGACAAAATAATCTTTGGTTTTCATTGTTGCTTGTGTTGATTGTTTTTCCTTCCGTACAAACACATCGCGATTAATTATCGGATTGGATCCCCAGCAGCCCCTCTGATTGACATACATTCATGTGCATAGATCGGAACATCCAAGACTTTCAAACACATCACCAGGCTCAAAACTTGTTAAGAGTTTATAGTAGTAGTACCTTCAACAGGCCAATATGTACTGGCCGATATCGACCCGTATCTTCAACAAATGAGTGAAAGTCACTGAATGCCCATACATGACTAAACTGTTGCGACGTAGGCTTGGAAGCGATATAATACTCTTTAACTGCGTATAAATTCTGTCTACAATGTACACAAATCCACGCGCAACAGTGAGATTCTTTAAGGACGGCTGCGAGGGGACCTTCTGATTGGTGCGCTGATGCTGATTAGAATAAAGCTCCCTTCTTTCATCATGGGGGGCCTTTGGATTCTTTTTGCCCTTTGAGAGAGAGCCCACGGCAGAGCTGATCACAGGGCAAGGGCACCGAGGTGCAAGGCTTTGATTGGGAAGCAGCATCTCAACTGATATGCTAAGCTGGCTTCCAACTTCATTCAACAAATACAAAAATGAAGCCAGTGACCAGTCGGTGGGACTTCAAAGAAATAAAATGGAAATGAGGCAAGCAAACAATTCTTTGGTTCATGGCATCTGCCACCGCAGCACATCACTTGATGAAGATGAAGACGATGATCAAACTAATCTCTACTGGACAGACAAGTGCTAATCTTCATCTACCCTACAGTAAAAACTACCAGGGTATTACTGCATGTACCCAGAAGCACAAACACCAGAGATCCCTCTTTAGGGAAAAGGTTTTCATGGTGTTTCATTCAATATTTATCTTTCTTCTTTGATTAAAGTCGCACATTTCTGCCCTACAATCATACGCTTCCTGACCCCCATGTGTGGGCCCCCCACTGAGAGAGACCCCCACGCTAAGGCCAGTTTGACGCTTTAAGGGCTGCTGGACTGCATCAATTCAAGCACTTCGGTACGCATTCTTTTTACTTCAAAAAGAAAACTCAAACTAAAGAGTCTGCAAACGACTCACATAAAAATCAAAAGAGGAGTTCCATCTGAGAGGCAGGACCGGCCTGTAGAGAACCGGCAGGGGAATACATTCACTGCAAACATCTGAGTTATTACATATTAGAACGGTTTAGCACTGAGAAGATACCCTGTCAGCCATGTAGGAGCTACATGACTTTTCAATGTGCTAAACCTTGTTCCCTGAGCAAAAAGACAATAAAATAATTTGTTAAAATTAGGTAGTATAAAACAGGACCTGCAAGGGCGACCGCAGGCGGACGCAGAAAGAACATCTTCAAACGTAGAACTGGATAATACTGGCTCGTGGTGGAGCACCGACAACCCCCCCCCCCCCCACCCCCCGTGTTCCTGACCAGGGGGTCTAGGCATTAAATACGTTGGGGAACGGCTGAGAGACGCCTCAAACACTAAGGGACTCTGGCGTCCATCGCTGCTCCAGTGAAAAAACTGCTAAGTACTGCCGAGAAATGTCAACATTCACATTCTTTGACAATCTTTTGAAACATTCATGGTGGGTGAGATTTCTCTTCGGAAAACGAGCAAACATACAAACAGAAATAAAAGAAAGAAAACATTCACTCAGAGGAGACGTTGAAGAACACATCCCAGCCGTGGTGACCTTGGTCTGCTTCTGTTCATTGTCTCTTAGAACAACAGCAAATACTGGGCAGCCAGGTCTCTGTCACGCTCTCTCTCTCACGCACACGCTCACACACTAACAGTGATCAACAGTCACACGCTCACACACGTTGACAGTTACACACACAGAGAAAGTGCCGGCTGGGAGCCGTTCTGGGTCTGTTGGTACTGATGGCAGCTTATCTCAGCGGTCACTCTTATCTTCAGGCCCGAATGGCACAGCTTCTCTTCCTCCTGCTCCTCCAGCTCCGGCTCCTCCAGCTCCTGCTCCTCCAGCTCCTCCCGGCTGACCTCCGACCCCCCGCTCTCCTCTGTGCTGAGCGAGGCGGGCCGGCTGCGGAGGCCAGAGCAGAGGACGGCCATCTCGGTGCCGTCGTGGGAGTAGCGGCCGGAGTCGCCCGTGTCCTGGCTGCCCTCGCTGCCCGACGAGCCCTCGGTGTCCAGGCAGGGCCCCTGGGGGCCCGGGCCCCGGCGGGGGGGACAGCTCCACCTCGTAGCACAGGGCTGTGGCCCCCTGGTGGTAGGACAGCGGCCTCCCGGCTCCGCTGGTCGGCACCTGATAGACATTAAGGGCACGGGTCAAACCACTGTAGAGCACGGGGCAAACCACTGTAGGGCACGGGTCAAACCACTGTAGAGTACGGGTCAAACCACTGTAGAGTACGGGTCAAACCACTGTAGAGCACGGGTCAAACCACTGTAGAGCACGGGGCAAACCACTGTAGGGCGAGGGTCAAACCACTGTAGAGTATGGGTCAAACCACTGTAGAGTATGGGTCAAACCACTGTAAAGGATGGGTCAAACCACTGTAGAGTAGGGGTCAAACCACTGTAGAGTATGGGTCAAACCACTGTAGAGTATGGGTCAAACCACTGTAAAGGATGGGTCAAACCACTGTAGAGTAGGGGTCAAACCACTGTAGAGTATGGG
The DNA here is from genome assembly GCF_902167405.1 of Gadus morhua. NCBI lineage: Eukaryota > Metazoa > Chordata > Actinopteri > Gadiformes > Gadidae > Gadus > Gadus morhua. The sequence continues at coordinate 27,482,876 of NC_044061.1, read as the reverse complement.
TCAAACCACTGTAAAGGATGGGTCAAACCACTGTAGAGTAGGGGTCAAATCACTGTAGAGTGTCAGTATAGGGGTGATCCATGCACACTGTAATGTGACACATCATTTAGAGGACAAGGTGTTGGATCAAACGTCCCGTCTGAGTCATTGGTAATCGCTGAAACCCTTTGAGGGAACCGTTCCGGTAGATCAAACGTCTCCTCTGGTCTCACCTGTATCTCCTCCACGTTCTTCTGGTCCCTCCTGAAGAACGCCCACTTCTTCTTCCTCTTCTCTTCAGGGAGGGGCTTCACCGGCCCCAGGCTGTTGATCATCAGGTCCGTTCCCCCCTTTGAAGATAAAGGAAAGTTAGGAAAGTTAGGACTTAAATCTTTTCTCTAAACCATAATGGCGACCTTAAAGTGAGTAACCATTGAAGTTGTATTCATACCTTGGCATCGATAAAGTGGTCTCCACTCATCATGGGCATCACAACCTCTTCCTCTCCCGCCTGGGCTTCAGACCTCCGAACGCCTGCTCCACCCAGACCTCCACCCAGACCTCCACCCAGACCTCCACCTGTCCTCTCACTGTACTTATCAGCAGCCAATAGTTTCCTGGACAGGAGGACAACAAACACATTCATGAGTCAGAAGCCCGACGAGAAACAGAGAGAGAGAGAGGCGACCGGAGGAAGGGGCCTCCACAAGTCTCTCTCCCACCATGAGGACGACCCAAGTACCTCCCCCTTGTGTAATGTTCTTCGTGAGTTATGTGTCGTGTGGTGTGCGATATATCACCTGCTCTGGCCTCTGCAGGCGATGATGATGGCAGACATGATGCAGAGCAAAGCCACGCACACGCCCACCAGCACGGCCGTCAGCGGTGTCTGGTTCAGGGCCAAGAAACCCTCGGAGGGAACTGCAAAGACGGGCACACAGGTTAGCTTGAGTATCACCACACCGTCATCACAAACACCAAACTAAAGGGCCGTAAACGGGGGTCCTGTATACACTATGTTGCCCCTGATGCCCCCGGCTGTAACAGATGGAGTCACGCTTTAGGGTCAGTAGACTATTGTCTCAGGAGCGGGAGCCTTCAGGCGGCCTGTTGGTCACCAAAGGTGATGAACAGGGAACTGCATCTCCTTCAGTAAGGGCAGGAGGAAATATGGTCTAGAACCTAACATGGTGACCACCTGTGTAGTCTACACCTTTGTAGTCTACACCAGTGTAGTAGACTACATACTACACAAGGTGTAGTCTACACCTTTGTGGTCTATGGCGGAAGGCCGTAACTCCGCCATCATGGTAACTCAGCTGTCATGGTAACACGGCTGTCATGGTAACACAGGTAGGGCTCAGGCTCTGGGGGAGGAGGGGCCCCTACTGACCTGGGTTGTGCGGGGGACCGTGGGCGTGGTGGGAGCCAGTGTCGGGCCCCAGGGCCAGCTCCACGGGGGGGGAGAAGGGCCCGTCACCCATCTGGTTGGAGGCCGACACCTTGACCAGGTACACCTGGCCGGGCTGCAGCCTCTCCAGCAGAGCCATGCTGCTGCCCCCTGCTGGTCAGAAACGGACGTTAGCTCCTGGTTTAGACATTCTATACATTTCATCATCTAGGTAGGATTTATTTATTGCACAATAAGTGATTTGAGACGTTTAGAAGCGACTTTCAGACACAGGTTTGTTAGATGGAGGAGCCAGGAATTATTTCACTGCAATTGGTGGGGGTTTGTAAATTATGACTTTGATTATACTTTGTGGACGTAAAAATCGTAAAAAAAAATAAAAGTTAGTAGGATAAGATGTAATAAAAGTTACATAAATATGTTTTTGTGGATTCCAGCGAGTCTCTCTTGTGACGCATTGCTCACCGTCTCTCTGCAGCACCTGCCACTGGCCGGCGGCCCAGGCCTTCCTGGAGGCGTACAGGATGGTGTAGTGCGTCACCCCCAGCTGGTCCCGGGCCGGGAGCCTCCAGGACACCAGCGCCGTGGAGTCCTGCACCAGGGACACCTTGACCTGGGAGGGGGGCTGCGTCGGGGCTGGGGGGGAGCAGGGAGTCAGTATGTATCAAGGACACCTGGGATTCCAGGTACGATCACGAGGAGCGCCACTAGCAGAGCTAACAGAGGGTCTCTGAACATACAGTATCTATCAACACCCACGGGAGGGGCTGAACCCCCTGTAACTTCCAATTCATCCAGAAATGATTAATGCAAAATGGGTTCTATTAATTAATGGGAATTTGAGATCTTATCCAACATGTGTATAAATGTGTTGCATCAGTGTGGTGTGTATTGTGTGTGTTGCATCAGTGTGGTGTGTATTGTGTGTGTTGCATCAGTGTGGTGTGTACGGTGTGTGTTGCAGCAGTTTATTGTGTACAGTGTGTGTTGCTCAGGGCGTCTCACCCTCGGGGAAGGTGCTCTGGTAGACCACGGGGCTCCAGGGTAATGTGTGTGCTGTGTGTATTGTGTGTGTTGTGTGTGCTGTGTGTATTGTGTGTGTTGTGTGTATTGTGTGTGTGTTGTGTGTGTTGCTCAGGGCGCCTCACCCTCGGGGAAGGTGCTCTGGTAGACCACGGGGCTCCAGGGACTGGACAGCTGGTCCAGGTGCAGCCGGATGGCGAACTCATAGCGGGTGTTGGGCTCCAGGTCCTGGACCAGCAGCTTCTCTTCACTCCTGCACGGACACACTCGTTATCACTGCACTAAGGAGACCGTCCAGCAGGTGGTGCTATAGAGCCACTCCGGGAGCCGGCCCCTGCTACAGGGCCGTCTCTCCATTCAGAGTAAGGGCTGCGGGACTATAACTGGCTGCTCACGCTGGAAACACTGGCGCCCAGTGTTGGATCCATTTGTCAACATTTCAACTTTAACCTGACCCCCCCTCATTCCTTTAGGCAGGAACCTGTCCCCTGTGCTGTCCCCCGTCCTCGTGTCCCTGTCCCGTCCCCTGTTCTATATACTGTCCTGTCCTCCTGTCCCCTCCTCTGTCCATACGTCCCCTGTCCTGTCTTCCAGTCCTCCAGTCCTCTGCTCTGTCCTCCTGTCCTGTGTCCCCCATCCCCCTGTCCTCCAGTCCCCTGTTCTCTATACTGTCCTGTCCATATGTCCCCTGTCCATACACCCCTGTCCTTACGTATGCAGGTAGAGCACCAGCGAGGCGTTCTTCAGCCCGTGGGCGTGGCAGCGGACGGTGTAGTTGAGGGTGCGGCTGGTGAAGGCGGGCCGGGCCCAGTGCAGGAACATGCGGCTGGAGCTGTTGGTCTGGGCGTGGAGGTGGTGGGGCGGGGGGGGCGGAGGCACCAGGCGGTCCCGCACCGCTGGAAAGAGAGGGGTGGAGAGAACAGCGTCAGGGTGGGTGGGGGCCAGGGGACTGGGGGACACTGGTGGACTGCAGTACCAGCGCTGGGGGGGGGGGGGGGGGGGGGGGGGGGGGGGGGGGGGGGGGGGGGGGAAGGACTTACAGACACATCCGGGAGTGCTGACGGTCCGGTCGGCGTGGTAACCGTCTCCAAGGGCGTTGAAGGCCAGGATCTTCACGTGGTACTTCTTCCTGGGGTCTGGGGTTGGGAAACAGAACCAGAGGGGAGGAGGACTTTAGCTGAAGACCCCGTGCAGAACGATAGACACACATGAGGAAACAACTCCTGCGAGCCCTGATGCTGCGGTCGGCTGGGCGGAGCCTCCAAGTAGCGGAGGTAGGGAGGTTTGCTTCGGAGGCTGTGATTGGTCGGTGCCTTGGTGGTGTAACACCTTGCCCCATGCTGGGTGTGACGTCGTGTGACACGTCTTTTGGCCCAGCTCGGAGACAAACACCCTATAGCCAAGGGCCATCCGTCATCCTGTCAGCGAGTCTCCACATTGGATGACCCCCCCACACCCCCCATCCCCCCCCCCTCCCTGCCCTGATTCAGACCTGCTGGCCTCGTGGTTCTATTATGCTGCAGCACAAAGCCCTCTGGAACCTTCTGGTCAGCAGCACTGACCGCTGACCTGACCCCCCACACCCACTAGGTTATTGTATAACTAGGCTATAGTTATAGTATAACTATGTCATGGTTATAGTATAACTAGGTTATAGTTATACTATAACTATGTTGTGGTTATACATCTGTTGCATTTCCCTGTTCATTGACGGGATACTGTAGAAGTCTGTGTTTTGTAACATCTGCCCTGATCTCTGTGAATGTATTAAAGATTTAACGCCGAGCACATTTCAGCCTGTAGCAGGAGGCCGTTAAAATGGGCATCTGCATTATCGTTATTATCGCTTTAATTAGTTTTGCCCTTTTAAGGACGCCTCCGTTCGTTCATTATAATAATCTATAGTTCAGAACTATAAAATATAATCAATTATCACCGGGGCCCTTAATCTATTCCTACTCACGAGCCCTAGAACAGTACGACCCCCATAAATCCTTCAGACTTTACCACCAGAACCCTGAGCTGCAACATGTCGATGGTGACGGAGATATTGATCAGGGAGGAGAGCCAGGGGGAGGAGCCTGGTCCAGGAGCGGGGGTCCTGAGAGGAGGAGCTACAGTGAGGGGAGGAGCTACAGCAAGGTTCCTGAAGTACCTGGGTTTCTCCGGGCAGGGGGGGGGCTGTTCTGTAGGTCAGGGAGTAGTGGTCAACAGAGCGACCAAAGGAAGCAGACTTCCTCGCTCCCGACACAGAAGCCTCTCAACCCGACCGCCACACGTCTTTATTTAGAGTTTGGCTCCTCCCTTTCCTGTCATGTCAGTTAAAGAACTCTGCTTCCACATGTGCTCCTCAGGAGAACAGTGGTTGGAACCGGGTCTCCACCTCTAGGGGGCCACAGTGAGCCCCCCGTCCCCCCCGTCCCATAATACAATGGCTCAGCGGAGGGGAGAGAGGGAGGGACACACACACACACACACACACACACACACACACACACACACACACACACACACACACACACACACACACACACACACACACACACACACACAAACACACACACACACACACACACACACACACACACACCCAGGGAGGGGAGGGAGGCCATGACATCTGGGCCAAGACCTTTGAACCGAACTCTGGGCAGGCTAAATCCTGCAGAGAGCAGGGGGAGGGGGGAGGGGGGAGGGCTCAAACGGGGGAGGGTTGGAACAACAAAAACATGGCAGTGCCGAAAGTCAAAGTAATGAGTGTAGCGAGGACTCAGAATGCAGAGTGCAGAGTCACCCTGAGTGCAGAGTCACCCCCCCCCCCCCCCCCCCCCCCCCCCGAGTCCCCCCCTCCACGCCCATCCTAGTGGGAGGGGCCACACATACCATGTGACCTACAGCAGGGTACTCCTTTAAAAACACTTTTCTTACATAACAGATGATTGATTGGGACTTTACAGACACATTGACGCAATAGCATCTTATCCTAGCTACCTCTGTTGTACAGGGGGAATGGGTTAACCTAGTTACTGTCGCTTTGGGTAAAAGCGTCTGCTAAACGCCATAATGTAAAATGTAAAGAATAATCTCAACAGATTCACCCCTTTAATCCGCCGCGAGTTGAGACACCCTCTGTGGACAAGTGTAGTGTGTCCTTGACACACTGCTCTGAGCGCCGCTCTGAACGCCGCTCTGAACGCCGCTCTGAGCGGCGTTCAGAGCGGCGTTCAGAGCAGCGTTCAGAGCAGCAGCCGTCCCCACAGCCTCAGGAACCTTCTCCACGCTCCTTTCCCAGATATAAATCTCAGAGGGTTCTGAGCCATCCCTTGTGTCTCTTTGTATCGGAGGACAGTTCCGCGCTGTCCGTGGTCTCCTGATGGACACGCCCCCTCAGAGAGGAGCTGGGCAGCGCTTTGTTCTGCAGAGAAAAGACGAAGCACCCCCGGACCCCCGGGGCCATGGAGCAGCAAGACCTCCCTGGGCCGTAAAACCACAGTACGCACACACACACACACACACACACACACAATGACCAACACACACACACACACACACACACACACAATGACCAACACACACACACACACACACACACACACACACACACAATGACCAACAATCACACACGCTTACCATCTATCATACACACACACACATACACACACACACACACACAGTATCCATCACACACACACACATACACACACACACACAGTATCCATCACACACACACACACACTGACCAACACACACACACTCTGACCAACACACACACACACACTGACCAACACACAGCATCCATCACACACACACACACACACACACACACACACACAAACACACACACACACACACACACACACACACACACACACACACACACACACACACACACACACACACACACACACACACACACACACACACACACACACACACATACACACACAGAGTAGCCGAGATGTAGTTCACTTTGTGATGAGTTAAATCGTGGGCTAGCCCAGCGCTAACCACTGCTGCTGTGAGAGACTCATAACGTAGCACAGCGCAGTTAGCCGGATCGATGTAGCATATCACCACATGAGGGCTCGACTGGATCAGAGTCAGCAAGCAGGACGTGAGGCAACTGACAGGCCACCCAATGAAAGGCTCTCTGGGTCTGAACATCTGGGATTATGTCATTCTTTTGTACTCTAATGCTGAAGTGTTATCTACCGTAATCTACCGCACCAACGTGCACCTCATGGCCCTGTGGTGAAGAGCAGAAACAGTGGAGGGGAGGAGGAGGAGGAGGAGGAATACACACACCACGGATAAATCCTCTCCCTGCGGCCGTAGTGTAGCTGTCAGACCCCCATGCTCGCGTTTAGCCCAGCGTGTGCTCACGTGTATTCTGTGCATATGAGAAGACAGGCCCTCGTGCGTGGCCGGGCCCCTCACATGCATTCCTCTTTCCGGCCGGCCCCTCAATCACACGGGGCTCCCAGGCTGACCCCCCCCCAGTGGAGAGTGTCGGTCTGTTTACACACAGAGAGTTAGGGGCTCGCCCTTTCAGGACGGAGCCACCGCACGTGTGTGTGTGTGTGTGTGTGCGTATGTATGTGTGTGTGGTTGGTTATGTAAGAGTTTAAATAAATAAAGATAATAATGGGTATGTGTTGTGGATAATGTTTAATAGCTACTATGAGTCTCTAAAAGGATTTATAAGATACTAGACCTGTCAATTTTTTTTTAATATTTTTTCAAAAACTCACTTTTAAGTCCTTGTAAGTTCTGACGTCTCAGATATATTTTTCACTATAAGTTCCATCCTAGCTGCTGTCCACAGACGCTCCTCCTCTGAGAGCCACCAGGAGGACACAGACCACATGGCTCAGGGCTGACTCAGAGAGGGATTCGGAAACGACATGTTTTTCAAAGCTAATAAAGCGAACTCTCTCCCTCCAAAGTTAAAAGCGAGAATGTGTTGGTGTTTGGTTCTGCGTGCAACCCTGGGAGCAGCAGGCTCCTCTCTATTCCCTCCACATGGGAGGTCAGAAGAGGGCTTTCTCCACCCTCTGTGGACTCAACTGAGCCCCTCCTCAACCCCCACCGTGAGCTGCTAAAACGGCACAGAAGCCTTTGGTTTGATTCCAACCCTTTGCCTTGGATCAGATGGTAGAAATGTGTATTTCTTTTACATTCTGGTTTCAGCTTGTGCCCCTCGGTTCATCTCGGTGTTAAAAGTGGAACTTCAATGGGAGGCTTTGATGTAAATGATCCCGCGGCTATCCTGCTCAGAGCTGCGTAAAACAGCCAGTAAATCTCTGTCACAGTGACATCTTTCCCCCCCTGCCAAAGCCTCATCTATCGATCCTTTGTGCACGACACACAAGAGGAAGCGCCTTTTCTGCGACGCAGGCACAATGTTCCCCAGCACGCTCCCCATTTCGGTTATTTCACATTCAGATGGTTCCTCACTGCAGTGCTCTGGTCAACAGGGATAGCCTGCAGCTAGTCCATTAAGCTAATGAAATCCGGTCTGCGGGGAGTGACCGCGGTCGTAACCCGGGACATCGGTGAGCTGAGCCGATATCAGGACCATCAACGGCAGAGTGCTGCTCTGAGAGACATGGTGGGTGCAGAGTGCTGCTCTGTTCCCTCATTCTTCTCCGGCCACCTGGCTGGCCTGGGGCCACAGATGGTCAGTTGTCCACTCCTCTGCCCCCCCCCCCCCCCCCCCCCCCCCCCCTCTGACCTGCACCCCCCCACCCCTCTATCTCACATGGCACAGGGATCCCAGCGAAAGGCCAAGCAGACAATCCCTGCCCCAGCCAGCAGCTGCGGGGACAGAGCCCCACATTGGGACCGGATCAGAGGTCATGGGGTCGGGGGGGGGGGGGGGGGGTGTTGGCCTGCTCTCCTCCAGGCCCCGTAAACCCCTGCATACCACATGAAGAGAGCCAATCAATCACCCGCTGCTCTGGCCGTCGATAGGAAGTGGCTGCCAGTTTCAAAACAACGGGTGCCCATGGGCAAGAACCACTGCCAGGTCCAGTAGGTTCCCTTTTCTGATTCCTCTTAAATGTGAATTGAACCGTTTTGACGCAAAACAAAACTAAATACTGCCGACAGCGGCACCAAGACCAGCAGGGACCGCAAGGACCCAGGGACCCCCAGACCCAGTCCAGGGCCCCCCTGACCCAGTCCAGGGACCCCCTGACCCAGTCCAGGGACCCCCAGACCCAGTCCAGGGACCACACACCATAGTTAGTTCTCTCAAAATGGCGGAGCATGGCCAACCAAATCTCCCATGATGCTTTGCGTGGCTCACCCAGGCCTCCTATGGTGTGTCGGCTGTCGGAGGGCCTCAGCAGCAGGGCGGGGCCCTCGGGGCGGCTCTCCTCGTGGTAGTAGACCCGGTAGCCCAGGACCCGGACGGAGTGGCCCGGGGCCAGGGACCAGCTGAGGCTGAGGGTGGTGCAGTTCAGGGGGTCCACGGTCAGCAGGGGGGCCAGGGGCACTGGGGGAGAGAAAGAGAAAAAACAATACATTGCTGTCAGACCAGTGATAAAACATATTCATGACAATCACGTTAAATAGTCTATCTATAGCGCTACTTCCTATATGCGTGCGTTCTGTTCTTTCTTGATAATAATAATAATAATAATAATAAATTAAATTTATATAGCGCTTAATATGGTACTCTAAGACGCTGAAATGAAGCGCCTCGATAAGCTCCCTTCTGCAGGTGAACCCAGATAAAATACTTTTCCACGTCTCAGCCCGTCTGGACTAAAACTCAACCCTGGAGTTAACCTGGAGTTAGCGCGCACCTTAGGGTCGCGCTCTGTTTAATTAACGAACATAACATGCTCAGTATGCACATAACATGTCCAGCACGCACATGTAATGTGCGTGCTGGACATGTTATGTGCATACTGAAGTTCTGAACATGCACATTCATTCAGTCATTCTTTCTGGGGGTGAGACTCCACATAGAGGGGCCGCAGCCTTCAGTCCAGGAGCAGGGAGGGAGGGGGACAGGTTTGTGTTCTCGCAGCGTAGGAGGATTCCTGTGGGTGTGATCCTGGGAGAGAGAGAGGCAGACCCTCCCCCGGCCGGCCGAGAGCCGCTCTAAGGGCCCCTATTCTCCCCCCGCCGCGGACCGCCTCTCTTTATGGCCCCTGACTGAAGCCATCCTAATGCCACTGACAGTGGGGGTCAAAGGTTGCGGAGTAGCAAACGCAATGCCTGAACGAGATTATTAGAGAGCTGCTCTACCTCTCTCCCTCTCCCTCTCTCTCTCTCTCCCAATCTCTCTCTCTCTCTCTCTCTGTGTCTATGTGTGTGTGTGTGTGTCTATGCGTTTCTATGCGTGTGTGTGTGATTGTGTTAAAAATGTGCGTCCGGCTCCCTCCTCATATCTACTTTGATTCTGTACTCTGATGACCGCTGACCAGAGACAAGCCCGGGCAGTAGCCAGTAACCCGTAACAAGTAACCAGTAACCAGTCACACGTTCTTATGCCCAGGATGACAGTCTGTGTGTCCATCCGCTCTGACCACATGACCTTCGACCTCACCCACCTTTGGCGCTGGAAGCCTTGGGGGTGCGGTGGGAGGTCCAGGCGGAGGGCTCGCCCCAGCCGGCCCCGGTGGCGGCCGTGATGCGCAGCAGGTAGGTGGTGTCGGGGCGGAGGTCCGTCAGCAGGTGCTGGCCCCGCCCCCCGGGGAGCTCCAGCGTGGTGGGCGTCGGCTCGGCGCCGCTGCGGAACGCCAGCCGGAGCGCCGTGATGCGGCCGCGGCTCAGCTTGGCAGGCAGCGGCGCCCAGGACACCGCGATGTCCGTCGGGCTGCGGCTGGTCAGGCTGAGCTCAGGGGCCCGCAGCGGGACTGGGGGACAAGAGACACACAGAGGGGCCGTAAGCACTGAGATCAGGGGCCCCAGAGGGACAAGAGACACACAGAGGGACGGTCAGGGGCCCCAGGGGGACAGGAGACACACAGAGGGGCCGTTAGCACTGAGATCAGGGGCCCCAGGGGGACAAGAGACACACAGAGGGCCGAACAGGGGCCCCAGGGGGACAGGGGGGACAAGAGACACACAGAGGGCCGATCAGGGGCCCCAGGGGGCCAGGAGACACACAGGGGGCCGGTCAGGGGCCCCAGGGGGACTGGGGGGACATGAGATCAGTAAAACCTCATGAAGACTGTTCAGACATTAACTCAAACCCTGCTCAGGGTTTATCGGGGCCCCCCCTGCTGAGGGCCAGTCCAGGGGTTGTGGTGGGAATCAAACCGGCAGCTCACCGTCTTCCAGCGTCTTGCCCACCACGGGGTCCGACATGCAGCTAGCGCCCATGGGCATGTAGGCCACGATGTAGAAGGTGTAGTTCCGCGCGGGCTCCAGGTCGTCGATGATGTAGCGCGTCGTGTCGTTGCCGATGACGACTTGGTACTCCTCGTTGTTCATGCCTGGCCAATCACACAAGAGAACAAAACAGAAGAGTTTAGTAACGGATAACATGTGGGCTCGGGAGTGCAGCCTCCCGTCTGAGTCTCCCACTCATGGTCGGGACGGACTTGTGTTTCTCATTAGGAGGGATTAAAGAAACGACACAAAGGCCTTAACTTAACTTAACTTAACTGGCAGCCCGGGCCCACAGAGCGACTCCTGACCCGGTAAACAAAACCCTTGAGCAAACACACAAGAACCTCGCCTGGAGCGTGAATAGCCAATAAGTGTGTGACAAAGGCCTTCCTGTCCGCCCCCACACCCTGAGACTAGCACCCTTCATCACACGGCCTAATTAGCCCCTCTCTCTGTTAATTAGCCCCTCTCTGTCAGTGGCCCCTCCCCCGTTCTGCCCTCCTCAGGTGCAGAGCGCTCGGTCTCTCCATTGATTCGCTCATGCGCCGGACTGAATGTGTCACTGAGTCTGAATCAACTAAAGCCTGAACAGAGCCAAGTGCCTTAGGAGATGGAGGAGGAGGGGGAGAGAGAGAGAGGGAGAGAGAGAGAGAGAGAGAGAGAGAGAGAGAGAGAGAGAGAGAGAGTTGAAGTTGTTTCCCGGTATACTCCGGCAGGTGCGTGGGTTCTGTGCGTTCCCGCTGGCCGCGTCCAAAGGCTCTCTGCTGAATGCTCCTACCACAGGCGGAGGCTCTCTGGGGGGACGGGGGATTGTCTGAGTGGCTGTCAGTCAACAGCAGAGGAGCACCAGGCTCCCAGGGCGGCTGAGGGTGTGAGGGGGTCTGCAGCCACACTGACGCCCTTGTGCTGCTACTGAATAGTTTGCTGAGCAGCGTGTCAGCGTATCAGATCAGGGGGGCTGTGTCTCTCCACGCGCCCCACGGGGGTACAGTCCACCAGGACCGGCACCCAACGCTGACGGAAAACGCTCTTACTACCCCCGGCCGGCCGTAGCGACCCACCAGTCCCCGGACCCCCGGCGGGCTGCAGCACTATTGAGAACAGATGGGCCCCCCCGCCCACATTCCACCCTCTGGGCCATGAGGAAGTCGATTTCAGGTTCTCTAGCGGTCGGCTCCAGGGCTAGGGAGTCAACGCAACACGGACCATACCACACGCTTTAGAGGGAGGGCTAAACATGGACCATACCACACGCTTTAGAGGGAGGGCTAAACATGGACCATACCACACGCTTTAGAGGGAGGGCTAAACATGGACCATACCACACGCTTTAGAGGGAGGGCTAAACATGGACCATACCACACGCTTTAGAGGGAGGGCTAAACATGGACCATACCACACGCTTTAGAGGGAGGGCTAAACACGGACCGTACCAAACACTTTGGGGCGGGGGGAGTCCGTAAAAGTGGATCAGTCCACACGCTTTGCGGCGGGGGGGTTTGTTTATAACCGGTCCTCCGGTGTGCGCTCACCTTCGGCCTTCATGTAGTGGACGGAGTAGGCGATGACCTTGGCGGCGTTGTAGAGGGGGCGGTCCCAGGCCAGCAGCACGGCGGTGCTGGACACGGCCTCGGCCCGCAGGCCGCGCGGGGCGCTGGGCCGGTCCTCCGACACCACCACCACCAGCCGCGCCGCGGCCAGGACGCAGCCCAGCGCGCTCTCCGCCTGGCACTGGTACACGCCGTCGTCCTCCGCCGTGAGCTGGTTGATCACCAGTTTGCTGTTGAAACCACACACACACACACACACACACACACACACACACACACACACACACACACATACAAACACACACACACACACACACACACACACACAGACACACACACACACACACACACACACACACAATGAGGATTAGGAATGGGAGTGGGTCGGTGTGGGGGTCCCTGGGGCGTCTGGTCGGCTGTTATTGCCCTCTGAGGGGAAGGAGGAAGTGACTCTAGTGCCGTGGGCTCTGGGGTTAATTATTGAGCTTCCTCTCTGGTGAGGACACACAGCTGATGAATATTTGATTCCAATGGTTTGGGAACAGGAAGCCGCGGCCGTATAAGGGAACAGGCCTTCACTGTGTTGAGCCCCAGCATGCATGAGGTCACTGACCACCACCTGAGGGCCCCCAGTGTGAGGAGCAGGTGGTGGGCGGGGCCTACCTGTTGTACATCTTGACGCGGCCGTTGGGGCGAACCCTCTCGCCGTTCTTCAGCCAGGTGACGAGGGGGGCGGGGGCGCCAGCCGCCGCGCACACGAAGCGGGCCGTCCCGGCGCGGGGGCGGGTCAGGCTCTGGGGCGCCTCCACCAGGGAGGGCGGGGCTAGAGCGACAGCAACAGACCAACGTCAGCACCATCAACAGGGCAGGAGCACCACCCACCACCCCACCATGTCCACCCTCAGGAACTCCACCCACCACCCCACCATATCCACCCTCAGGAACACCACCCACCACCCCACCATATCCACCCTCAGGAACACCACCCAGCACCCAACACCAGAAGCACCACCCAGCACCAACCTAAGGAATACCACCCAACCCTGTCCCCGCTCAGGAACACCACCCAGCACGCTCAGAAAAGCACCACCATCAGGAACACCACCCAGCACCCATCATGTCCACCCTCAGAACACCACCACCATCAGGACCCCCCCCCACCCCACCACGCCCCACCCTCAGCCCCGGGGGCGGAGCCTCACCGAGCACGGTAACGTTGGCGTGGGCCAGGCTGTGGGTGCGGGTCCCGGGCGTGGAGGCGCGGCACACGTACACCCCGGCGTGCTGCGGCCGCGCGGCGGACAGCACCAGGTTCCCGTTGCCGAGCACCCGGCTGTGATGCACGTCGATGGAGCGCCCGTCGGCGCGGCTCCAGGAGATCAGGGGCCGCGGGCTGCCCGTCGCCAGGCACTCCAGCACCGCGCTGTGGTGCAGGGCCACCGAGGTGTTCTGGGGCCCCGCCACGATCAGGGGCCTCTGGGGGGGAGGGGGGAGGAGGGCTGGGGGAGGGAGGGGAGGGTTTAGACAGAGGGCAGCAGCTTTTAATTATCTTATCCTAGCTACCTCTGTTGTATGAACAAATGTACTTTTTGTAAGTCGCTTTGGATAAAAGCGCCTGCCTATCGCCCTAAAGGTAAATGTAATGTGGCTCAGGAGGTAGAGCGGGTTGGCTGGTAGCCCGAAGGTTGCTAGTTCGATCCCCGGCTCCTCCTAGCTGAGTGTCGAGGTACCCCGAGCGAGACCCCTCACCCTGACTGCTCCTGACGAGCTGGCTGTCGCCCTGAGTGGCTGACTCCGCCGTCGGTGGGTGAATGTTTGAATGTGAGGCGGTATTGTCAAGCGCTTTGAGTGGCCCGTGCACTAACAGACGTCGCTCCTCCGGTTAAAGTTTGTCTAAAATTGAAGCCCTCAAACGAGCGGCCGGTCACTAGCTTCTAAAGTCGTTAACTTCCTGCTGAGCCATGACCCCGTGACCTCTGACCTACCGGGCGTGACGGTGAGCGTGGCCTCCACGCTGCGGCGGCGGTTGGCGATGTTGGTTGCTATGCAGCGGTAGTTGCCGGCGTCTTCCGCCCGCACGGCGTGGATCTGGAGAACGCCGCCGGGAAGCACGGTGAGTCTGGACGGAACCGGACGAGACAACGTTAACACAGAGAGGGTCTCACAGGGTCCGACGTTGATCATACGGAGCATTATGGGATGGTTTCAGATTCAACAAACGTTATAATGTTGGCTTGGTTTGACTTCTGTTCATAACCAACATCAGAACATCAGAACATCAGAACGGACTAAAAGGAGCCCCTGAAACCCTCCAGTACCCCTAAGGGTCGGGACCCCCCTCTGAGAAACACTCGAGAGTAAGAAATGCGATTATATTATGACATGATTGCTAAATAGTTCAATATATTGAACTACGGTAGTGGTATGAAGACCTTTCAGAGTTAACATGGGTTTACATTAGGTGAACTACGGTAATGTTAGGGATGTGAGGCGAGGCAGACCTTTCAGTGTTAACATGGGTTTACATTAGGTGAACTACGGTAATGTTTAGGATGTGAGGCGAGGCAGACCTTTCAGTGTTAACATGGGTTTACATTAGGTGGACTACGGTAATGTTAGGGACGTGAGGCGAGGCAGACCTTTCAGTGCTCAGGGGCAGGGTGACACGGTTGAACTCCCAGGTGATGATGGGGGGGGGGTTGGAGTTAATGCTGCAGGCCAGCCGTCCCACGGAGCCCTCGGTCACCACAATGGAGGAGGGCTGGCTCGTGAAGGAGGAAATACCTGGGAGGAAACGCAAAGGGAAACGTTAGAGCGGAACCTTTTTACCTGGTTTCCAGGTTAGTCTTTGCCTTCTTTTGAGGACTTTGAACCCGAATGAGGAAAAGGAACACATCCTACCCTCCAGTATTGATCATGTTAAAAAGAACACAAACAAATCTAGAAGAGACAATTTGTTTGGATGTGAGTTCTGTTTGATTCAGTTTGGATGTGAGTTATGTTCGCTTCAGCTTGGATGTGAGTTCTGTTCGATTCTGTTTGTTCAGTCATATGGCTCCACTACACATGTCCAAATCGAGGAGAAATATGCCACCAACTCATGCTCCCTTGACTACACCTTTCACTTCGTGTTTTAAAACTAAATTTTTTCTACATTTCATTTATAAAATTTGGACCCATTGGAAGTCTACGAGCTCAGGAAACCAAACGACTGGTAAAGCCAGGACCTACAAAGCAGGTAGAAGCTCCACCTCCTCCTGGGTGGAGCTTCTGGGGTCTGAGGAAACAGGAGGCTGTAGGGCTGCTCCTTACAACCCTGATCCATCAGTGTGCGTACAGCGTGTTAAATACCCCCATACACCAGCGCATCAATACCACTGCTGCATCCCAATGACAGCCTCCCTGGGTCACGCCCTCCCTAGGCCACGCCCTCCCTAGGCCACGCCCTCTCTGCGTAACACGGGCAGGACATAAAGGGGCCGAGCAGCACACAACCAATCAGAGTATCCGACGGCTCTGATCCTAAAACAGCCAACGCTCTCAGACTTCGCATGTTGAATCGGACCAGACAGCCTCCGCGTGGTTCCAAAGGCTTCCATCACAGCTGAACACACCAAACTGATTTGTTCCTCGTCCGAGTCTCCCCACACGTTTCAGATGGCCAACGGTTGGGCCAGTGTGTTCCACACTTCAGACCCCCGCTGTCGCTCTTCCTCCTGTGTTTCCTAGTTCAGGAGGAAACCGGCCATTAGCTCTGTTCTTTCTTGTCCGTTTTTAAACTTTGCTCTCTTCAGATATGTCAACAAGTCGCGGCTGCTGCCCTTTGACCTCTGAGCTGTCTCTCTCCTGGCGTTCCTGACGGGCTCCGGGCCCCTGGCCGATCCCAGGCCGGCACAGGAAGGGGCGCTAAGGTGAACCATGTGGTTGCGGACGCGTGGCAGAAACTAAACACACTAAAGCCTCGTGGCTTCAGGTCTCACTCCGCTGATCCCTCAGAGCTACAGACGCCCGCTGCACGACCGGGTGATGGATGGGCTCCACTCGGTGGTCTCTGACACGCAGAGACATTCACCACGACCCTTGCTCCACCCTCCCTCCCAGAAAGCAGGGGGCCCACTGCTCTGCAGACGAGGAGACGCTGCCCCCCTCGGGCCAGGGCGGGGGGCCGGTGGCGGCGGGACTGCCAGGTGTCACGGTGCCGAACCGCCGGGGGGGGGGGGGGGGGGGCTCCAAGAGCAGGCAGACTCTGGGAGGGTCCTGACGCCATCCCGGCCCACTGACAGCTGGGGAGCGGAGAGAGAGGAGCCTTCGCCTGAGAGGAGCAGAGCGGTTCAGGAGCAGAAGGCGACGAACAGAGGAGTGTTCTCTCAGGACGATGCGTCTCACTCTGCCGCTCAGCAGAGCTTCTACTTAGCCCAGAGCGAAGCATGATAGTTACTGAAATATACAATAAACAAATACTTTGAAAAGATTTTAACATCTTTTAATCAAATGTTATGATCAAATCTTCTCTGTTTGTTGTCCTTCTGAAAGCGTGGTAGTGTATTGGGGAGGGGAGACATGCTGAGACATGCTGGGGGGGGGGGGGGGGGGAGAGGGGGGGTGGGCGGCAACATGGGGGGGGGGGGCATCATACTGGAGAGGGGGGCTGGGGGGCAACATGGGGGGGGGTATCATACTGGAGAGGGGGGCTGGGGGGCAACATGGGGGGGGGGGGAGCATCATACTGGAGAGGGGGGGTGGGGGGCAACATGGGAGGGGGGGTATCATACTGGAGAGGGGGGCTGGGGGGCAACATGGGGGGGGGGCATCATACTGGAGAGGGGGGGTGGGGGGCAACATGGGAGGGGGGGTATCATACCGGAGAGGGGGGCTGGGGGGCAACATGGGGGGGGGAGCATCATACTGGAGAGGGGGGGTGGGGGGCAACATGCTGTTCTGATCGCCGGTTCCAGAGCCGTACTCTGCTGGACCTGTTTAATTGAATTAGCTCTGAGCGGTCAGGCCTCTCGTGTGAGCGAGCGGTCGGCTGTTCTGCTCGGAGCTTTGATGTGAGCTGAGGAGGAGGGCGGGGGGGGACCCCTCACCCTGACTCCCTGACCCCCCCATCCTAACACACCAGGTCTGAACCAGGGTTAATGAGCTGAATGGTAGAAGCTGAGGAGTGCATGGGAACCACTGTTGGCTGTACTGGTCTGTACTGGGCGCCCTGCCTCCCTCTAATGGTATTGGATCGGTAAACAGGGTCATTGATTATGGATCAGCCCTGAGCAGGGTTGTTGGGGTGTCAGGCGCTCAGAGGAGACGACCTTCGCTAGCCGCTGATGTTTCCCTCGACCCCTTCATGTTTATTTATGTAAGGATCCACTGAGGGGAAATGATCCATACAGTGAGTTCAGTATTGATTATCTTTACTTCAATATTGATTTACTTAAGTTCGCTAACAGTTACTGACAGTTTTTTGTTTTCGAATTCCTTCAGAAGTGTCTTATGTGAATAAGTAAAAGGTCTGAAAAATCTTCAAGAAAGGGCCATCAAGGGTTTTCACGCTCCGTGAAATCAAACGTTTACTGAGCCGCTTTCGTCAGAGGCAAATACCTCGTTCTTTACTTCTCCCAACACAAAGAGGTTACGGCCATCTGTCTCTCCCGGCTTACCTCTCACCTTTCACCTCTGACCTCTGCCAATCCTAGCCAGCGCACAGCTCCGGCCTATTCTTGTGTGACCACCCCAGAACTCTGCTGCTGCTGTGCAAAGCTTTGGTTTCTAGAAACTATCCATCACTCAGGGAAAACCCCCGCACTTAAAACAACACAAACGCTGATCTTTACTGCTCTTTTTCAGCCTCTTGACTGCAATAACTCAGGATTGTTGCAACCACAATATGGCTACGGCCCGGGGATGAACTATCACTGGTTACAGGACAGAACTAAAACGTAACATGACATAATTATCACTGGTGACCAATTATTCAGGCCAATCTTTGACTTTAAAGGTCAGGGCTGCCCATGTATTTCTACTTTAACTGGCTATTGGTTATTCTCTCCCCTCCTCATCGGTCAGACTGGGAGCAAATGATGAACGCACTGCTGTTTGATCCGACTGCTCCTCTGGTCGACTGTTCCCTCTGCATGAGAACATTCAGATGTTTCTCCAGAGCAGAATCTACGACCTACAGCAGGTTTAGATTCACCCTCTGGGAGGGGGGGGTCTCGACCCGGAGCAGAACAGAGGCTAAGGCGCTCAACAGATCCGTCAGTGGCGGGCTGGCAGGTCTACAGCCCCCCTCAACCCCCCCTCACAGTGTGACGGTCAGCTGACCGCTGGGCGCCCACGACACAAAGAGCCCCCATCAGCCGCTGACCTAGGAGTGGAGGGGGGGGGGAGAGGAAGGGTCAGAGGGAGAGCACTCCCCCCCTCCTCCTCCCCCTTCACTTCCTTATCTGACCACAAAGTTACCCAATCACTCAGCACACACCCTCCACTCACTGAGACAGAGCTTTATGGGCTCCAATCTCGCAGGCCGCTGGAGAGGAGCTCAGTCCACAACAGGTGAAGGCCTCACTCTGTGAGGTGTTCTGCTCCGAGGGTCTCCAGACCTCCTCGACGGCCCCTAAACCCGTCTACTGAGGGGGTCTAGAAAGTGGACGATGAAGAGACTGATAAAGACTTTAGGTGAGACTGATAAAGACTTTAGGGGTAGAACGCTGTCCCAGGGATTACAATCTATTGAACCATTTTTAGTAACCTTTGACCCCGGGGCAGCTCTGTCCCTGGAAACCATAGCAACCCTTTATTTCCCGCAGCGTTGAAGAACAACATGGCGGGTGGGAAGTTATTTTACTAAAGGGTTTTTCACTCAGCGGCGGTGTCTGACTGTGTCAGTCGCCCTCGTATTACTGCGCCTTCTAATTGAGCCGCGCCTCGGAGAGTCAAACGTTGTCCTTAGCAACCGAACCCGGCGTCCGCGTACCCCCAGTCCCTCTTCGTGTACCCCCAGTCCCTGTTCGTGTACCCCCAGTCCCTGACCGCGTACCCCCAGTCCCTGTTCGTGTACCCCCAGTCCCTCTCCGCGTACCCCCAGTCCGTGTTCGCGTACCCCCAGTCCCTGTTCGTGTACCCCCAGTCCCTGTTCGTGTACCCCCAGTCCCTGTCCGTGTACCTCCAGTCCCTGTCCGTGTACCCCCAGTCCCTGTCCGTGTACCCCCAGTCCCTGTCCGCATACCTCTAGGCCCTGTCCGCATACCTCCAGGCCCTGTCCCCGTACCTCCATCAGCCTCCTCCCCACCGGTGTGAGGGACAGAGGGCTGCTCTACTGTACGGCGACAGTAAGAGTCAAGGTCAGACGGGGGTCACTGCAGGACCTCCACAGAAGAGGCTGAACGTCTCCGCCGTTGGTGTGAGAATGAGTGAATGTTCGGCAGTATTGTAGAGCGCTTTGAATGGCCACTGGTTAGAAAAGCGGTGGGGGGGGGGGGGGGGGGGGTCGGTCGGGGAAGTAGAGCCCCTCCCCTCTGAGGGACTGGTCCCAGGGCCTGAGGCAGACTCACTCAGCCGGCCATCTTTCAATCAGCCATCAATCTTGAGTCTATTGACATTAGTCACGTGAACGGCCCATGTGTCACATGCCAGCATCAAAGACAGATCCCCACTGTTCCTCAGAGCGCAGGGTTTGGGAGCTGGCTTCAGTAGCAGGCAGGAACCGGCCAGGTGCCCTACCTCAACCTCACAAGATATGTGGAGCACAAATTAATGAAATGTGTTTTAAGTTCATCAATGATTAATGGGCCCGTCTCCCATGAAAACATCTTTAGAGATGGGATTTGCTTTCATCTCACATTTGAATGAAAATGAACGCTGCCCACGAGAAAACCGAGGCATTCTTCGATAAGAAACCAGGCTTTATAAATGAACCTCCAAACCAAGCCTTTGACTCCAGACCTAAACACAACCTGACTTGTTGCGGTCCCCGGCCCAGCTGTCCGCGGGTCTCTGGACAAACAAATGGCTCTAAAGACCCCCCCCCCCCCCCCCCCTCTGAGAGGGCACTGAGGGGCAGAGCGGACAAAAAGGGTCAGGGTGAAAAGCTTTCCATTCTTCAGCGGGAGCAGAAAGCCATTGTGTGGCCCCTGGCCCTGGCCCCTGCTCCGCTGG